>NW_021703780.1:60806091-60976684 GCF_005190385.1 Monodon monoceros | reverse complement strand
AAGGAAGGAAGGAAGGAAGGAAGGAAGGAAGGAAGGAAGGAAGGAAGGAAGGAAGGAAGGGAGATGAAATGAAAATGAATTACTTCTAAGGCCATACAGTAAAAGACAGTAAGAGTTAACAGAATTTTGCCAAATAGAGATTGGTCCTATTGAACTTACTTGAATAAATACAACTAAATCATTTGAAATCAACCAACTGTTCATCAAATGGAAGCTGCCAAAGTACTTGGAAAAGATATTTTTTTGAGTGTTTAACATCTCTCCACCTGAGTCTTGTTTACATATTAAATTTGCTCAGCAGCTCCAAAGGCAAAGACCAATCCCTATCAAAATAACCATATTTCCTTCTGAATTGAACTAATCACGTATGAACAATTCAATTCAACTCATCAAACAACATCTGAACATCCTGTACGTACTGAGCGCCACCTTCGGTCCTGGAGAGGAAGAGAAAAAAGGCACTGAACACACGCTCTCAGGAGCTCAGGGTGTAATGGTGGACACAGACAGTGGAGCCCTGCCATCATCTATGATGCTGGTCAGCACAGGGACTGCAGCACACAGAGGAGGGACACATCTCTCAGCCTGGAGAGGAAGGAGAGGGCACAGTGGGTAGGGATAAGTCAGGAAAGGCATCCTGGAGGAGGTGATTTGAGCTCTGTCCTGCTTGTGTGAGTGGAAAACAGCTTCGGGATGTTCATTCTTCAAGTCCCCAACATGGGACCTAGGAAGATGGATAGGCCTCTGTCCTCCCTAGTCATGAATTGCTGGCTGGCGAGTCTTCAGTTCCTTGGCTTCTTTGCCACCCCATACCCTACCCACCACCACGGCCAATAGGGGGCAGAGACAGTGGTCCTGAGCAAAAAGAATCTCCAGGTATTGCACTAATGTATGCAGTAGCATCTCATTAGCATCTTTGCCAGCAGAAAGCACATAAATAATTCATTGGTTCTGCTCTAGAATATCTGATAGAGTGGTCCAAACTCCCTCGCAGAAAGGGGAAGCCTCAGGAGCTGGGGGAGGGCTCTGATGGAGCAGCAGCTCTCAGGCTGGAAAGTCTTCACTCGTGGACCCACAGTGCTGCTCTGATGGAAGAGAACAAAGCGATGCATCGCTTTCCTTTTACCCAAGAAGGAGACCCCTTTTCTCCTATAAATGAGACCCTCTAAAAGAGTGGAAGCCGACCAGGGTGACCCACTTACAAAACAGAATAAAGATTCACTGTCAGGAAGCTCGCAATAACCCCAGATCAGCCCTTTCCAAGGCTCCAGATGTGCTATACAGAAACTGATCCATGGCCTAATTAGAAGTTCTGCAACACAGAGACCTTTTAAGCATTGTTTGATAAATAGTTTTCCCAAACATAATTGACCATGGAAACATTTTTTTAAATAGCTGAGGACTTATTAATATTCATCAAAAACTAGTATTCCGTACATGGCAGAGTTGCAGTTAGAGTCAAAGACCTCAAGATCTGCTGCAGAATTCCTTCTCATGGATTTCCCTGGTGGTCCAGTGGTAAAGAATCCACCTTACAAGGCAGGGGATGCGGGTTCAATTTCTGGTCAGTGAACTAAGATCCCACATGCCGTGGGGCAACTAAGCCTATGTGCCACAACTACTGAGCTCGCACGCCTCAACTAGAGCCCGTGTGCCGCAAATTACAGAGCCCACGCGCCCTGGAGCCTGTGCGCCACAACTAGAGAAGAGAAAAAACCCTCACGCCACAACTAGAGAGAAGCCCTCACACCACAGTGAAGAGCCCACGTGCTGCAACAAAAGATCCTGCATGCCTCAGCGAAGATCCTGCGTGCTGCAACTAAGACACGACACAGCCAAAAATTAAATAAATAAATAATAAATCTTAAAAAGAATTCCTTCTTGCTCAGGGGAGGTCAGTCTTTGTTCTATTCAGACCTTCTACTGATTGGATGAAGCCCACCCCATTATGGAGGGCAATCTAATGTATTCAAAGTCCACTGATTTAAACGTTACTCTCATCTGAAAAACACCTTCAGAGAAACATCCAGAATAATGTTTGACCAAACATCCGGGCATCCGGGCACTGACACACAACATGAACCATCACACAGCCCTATTTAGTGTCATGTCAATCTATGCACCATCAGCTAAGCTTGACTGGAGCTGAAGGACCAAACCTTCCCAGCTGGCTCACTCCCATGGCTGGCAAGTTAGCGCTGCCTATGGGCTGGGAGCTCAGCTGGGCTGTTGGGAGAAAGGTGCAGGGCCAGGTTTCTCTCTATATGGGCTTCTCCATGGGGCCAACTGGGCTTCCTCCAGCAGGATGGAGGTGTTCTAGGTCTTATTACAACCCACCCTCTGCTCAAGTTATTTACATTTAGCCCACATGCAAAATATACTAAACCCCCCCCACCCCCAAGTCTCATCCCTTTACCACATCTGGCTTGAGGATCAGAAGCTTATCATCGACATAAGGTTCAGGTGTGGATGAAGCTTGAGTTCAAAGAGACAGCCACAAAACATTCTGCCCACTGAGAAGGCAGTGTATGTGCCCTCCCCTGAATCTGGGGACAGGGACCTCTGGTGATTATGCTGACAAACGGCAGATGGCAAAGTGACGCTGTGCTGGTTTCCAGGCCTGGGCCTTAAAAGACTGGTGCTTTCTGCTTTCTGTCTCTTGGAACACTTGCTCTGGACCCTGAGCTGCCATGAAATCCAATTACCCTGAGACCATCCTGCTGGAGAGGCCATGGTAGAGGTTCCAGTCAACAGCCTTCCAACCACCCTGACAAGGCTCCAGCCATGTGAGTGAAGCCATCTTGGACCCTCCAGACCAGCCCGGACACCAGCTTGAGTAGCCCTGGAGTAACTGTGGTGGACACCATAGGGGTAGATCTGCCCAGATTCCTGACCCACAAAATCATGTAATAAAATTGTTGTTTTAAGCCATAGCAAGAGATAACAGGAACAAACAGTATTTGACATCTTTTAGGTCACTAGTTGGTTTTAAACTCTTGGTTTTATGTTTAATAGCAGAAACCTCCTTTCCAATAACCTCTCACATGGAACCCTAATATGTAAAGAGATCCAAGGAGCTACTTTGCTAAAAGTAAAACTCCCTCAACCTTCGTATCCCCATGGCTAAAGCACCTCTGAAAAAGGTACTCCTTGTTTTACAAAGACTATACTCAAGGTCCAAGGCTTAAATGGCTTGCTTTATGTCAGTAGTTCTCAAAGTGTGGTTCCTGGACCAGCAGCATCAATATCTTCTGGAAACTTGTCAGAAATACAAATTCCCAAGCCACGTCCCAGATCTACCAAATCAGAAACTCTGGGGTGGGGCTCAGCCTTCTGTGTTTTAACAAGCCCTCCAGGAGATTCTGACACACAATAGAGTTTGGGAACCACTGCTCTGTATCACAGAGTGAGGTAATTACCCAGCAAAACCTTGACTTGATCTGACCTGGGTTTGAATCCTGGACATTTCTCAGTTTTGTGACCGTAGGCGAGTTACTGTCTCAGCCTCACTTTCCCTACCTGAAAAGAGAAGAGAGTAATAACTACTGTTGATACCCTCTTCCATTCTTTCTCTCTCCTCTGATGGTCCCAACCCTTCTGGGTGATGGAAAAGGAGAAAGGGCTCTAAGCCCCAGGTTAATGTGGTGACTCTGAGCCCTGCCAGTAGAGTGCGTGGCTGCCATTCCCTGAACCTGGGTTCTGGAGTTTCCTTCTAAGCAACCTTGACTAACCTGAAGAGCCAGGGAAGCAAGGAGGATATGCAACCAGTGAGATTTAATTTAAATTGAATGGCTTCACTAAAACTTCTGAGAGGAGCTTCAGGTGTCTCTAGCACATGAGTTCAAGTCCATCCCTGTACAGGAAACCCCATCTCTCCCTCTAGTCCTCATGCCTCTGTCTGAAACACCAGCCCAAGAGCCCTCTGCCCCTCCTGGACTCCTCCCCAGACCTCCCTGCAAGATGAAGCAAGCCAGACCACGGCTGGTTCTGCCTCTCATGACTATTTTCTTCATTTGCCTGTTTTCCCTTCTTTCTCATCATTATGTCAATACCAGAAGGAGAAGGTTGTCAGGGCAACCTAGAGTGGAGGCGAGAAGTTCATCCTTGACCAAGACCTTAAGTCCGCTTGGTTAAACACCCACTGAGTTCTTGGCTGCCCTCTGTTTTCTGGAAGCAAGAATGTAAAAATTCAACATTTTCTGCTTTTCTCCTCTTTTCTCTCCCTCTAATCATCTTAATCTCTCTCTTCTTCTCTCAAGTCAGCCTGACCTGTGTACATTCTCCAGAATTTACTAGCTTTAACTCCTTCTGTTTCTACTAACTAACCTTGATACTCTTTTCTACCTGAATCAATACATTGAGACCCTCCAGTACCCTGTCTGATGGGTACTGCACTCAGCACCCCACCTCATATGCTGGCGGGGGAGGGATTAGATGTGGTCCAGCACCGGGAGGGCTGGGGGCATGTGGCAGACACATGGATGTTGGGCTGGTGGTATTACTGTTTTAGTAATCCCTGTCTCCCTGGCTGGCATTCTCTCCATTATAAAACTAGAATGTCAGTGCTCAGAGCTGCCACAATTGTGTTATGATAGCATTTAAAATGAAAGAATGGAGAGAAACATACCAGAATACAGACAGTGATTAAGTCTAAGAGATGAGATAATTTTTATACTTTTCTGTATTTCCTGATTTTTTATAATGAGCATACATTACTTTTTTAACTTTCTTTTTGAAATAATTATATATTTACAAGAAATTGCAAAAGTAGTACAGAGAGGTCTCATGTACCCTCCACCCAGGCATATATAACTTTTATAATAAAAAATTAAAACTAAAAATAATTTCTCCTATACACACAGGAGCCAGCTTGAGGGTTCCCAATGGCCAAATCTGAGATAATTTGAGAGATAAATAACCATAGTAATGGATTATAAACCATAGGGGAAAAAATCCATGAGTCCATACTGTTATAAATAAATACCTGAATAAGTAAATAAGAAGGAGAAGGGATAATTCTTCTTTAAAGTAAAATTCCGATTAATAAATGTAGAATGAATGATAGAGATAGGAAATCAGGAATAGGCAAACAACATGGAATAATTCTTGTCCAAAGGCATTATCAATGGATGCCAAATCAATGGGTAAAAGAACGAAAAAAGAAGATATTTGCAGAGTTTGAAAGTAGCTCAAGATAATTATTAATTACAAAGGAAAAAATAGAAACTGTGCAGATACCTACCACCTTAACCAAGTGATGAAAGTCAACAGCACCAGTAATAAGACATGTTGATATCACGTATCCCTTATATGATTCATAATATCACTTCTGGTGCTTTTGTCCAAAATGCATTACCTCAATCTAATCACGAGAAAATCTCAGACAAACCCAAATTGAGGGACATTCTACAAAATGCATACTCAGTACTCTTCAGAAGTGGCAAGGTCATAAAAGACAAGGCAAGACTGAGAAACTGTCCCAGATTAAAGGAGACATGACAATTAAATGTAGTGTGGGATCCTGTGTGGAGTCTGAACTATATAAAAGGAGATTGGTGGGAAAACTAATGAGCATATCATTAGCATTCTTGGTTGTAAGCAACATAAACCAACATGATTTGTTGGAAAACCATCAGTGTGGGGAGGAGGAGGCCAGATTTGAACCTAGGCATACTGGCTCCATAAGTCCAGCTCCTAACCACTTCATTTTGCTTCCTTTTGATAAATAAGCCTTACCGAGACTTTGTGTTCCAGGCACTGGAGATATAAAATGAAACAAAGAATTGGTCCCTGAACTCAATTATTGCCAACCACGTTGGTATCCCCAGTCCTGAGCGTAGTGCCAGACTCCTGGCAGATGCTTAATAACTGGGAATCGAATGAATCAATGAACCAACGTGGTAGTGGCCCCCAATAATCCCCACTTCCTAATGTTGACTCTTTAGGTAGTCCCCTCCTGTACTGAATAGCGTTGTCCTGTGGGACCAATATAATATAGTGGAAGTGATGGTGTGCAATTTCTGAGGCTAGCTCATGAAAGACACTGTGGCTTCAACTTCCTTTTGTAGGATCACTTGCTCTGGGGCAGCCACATCACAGACACTCAAGCAGTCCAGGTTTACATGGCAAGAAACTAAAACCTCTTGCTAAGAGCCATGTGAGGGAACCATATTGGATGCAGATCCCTGAGTCCTGGTCAAGCCTTCAGATGACTGCAGCCCTGGCTGGCATCCTGACTTCAACATCATGAGAGACCTTGAGCCAAAACCACTCAGCTAAACTGTTCCTAAATTCCTGACCCACCAAAACTGTGTGATAATAGTTATTATTGTTTTAGGTAGCTAAGTATTGGGGCAGTTTATTGCCCAGCAATAAATAACAAATACAGTCAGTGAATGAATGAAATGTCAGACCTATTCTTTCCCTGCTGTGTCTTGTGCTTATTATCATAGCATTGTCATAACATTTGATTGTTTACAAGCCTGTATCACCTGATGCCCTGAGGACAGAGATGGTCCGTGGTCTCTGGGTCCCCAGTGCCTGGTGCCATACCTGACATATGGCAAGTGCTCAATAAGTATTTGCCGAATGGATGAGTGCCAAGAGACAAATGGAGTCCTAAACCCGTCTTTATCCAGAGTTCTCTAGCAGTCCTAAAAGTATTACTGCTGGAAAGAAAGAAAAGGGATAGAGTTTTATTGAGAACACTGAAGTCAGTAGGGTTCTTTTCTCCTGATTTCCAATCATCAATGTATTCCAAAAGTTTTGAATTTGAAATAGAAACAGAAGTATTTAGTAAGGAGATCAATGTCTTCCCTCCACTCACTTGGGTTGAGGAATGACACCTCCCTCTATGCCACAAAGGTATAAAATGACCCTTCTTAGGTCACCTCAGTGGGCCAGCTTGTCATTGTTTTGCAAATAACACAATATATAGAAATCGATTATATATAAAATTTAAACTTTTCCCTCTACTTGGAAAGCAGCCATTAAAAATTATGAGAACGAAGATAACCTATGGAATGGGAGAAAATATTTGCAAATGATGTGACCAACAGGGATTGATTTCCAAAATATACAAACAGCTCATATAGTTCAATATCAAAAAAACCAAACAGCCCAATCAAAAAATGGGCAGAAGACCTAAACAGATATTTCTCCATAGAAGACATACAGAAGGCCAAAAGGCACATGAAAAGATGCTCAACATCACTAATCATTAGAGAAATGCAAATCAAAACCACAGTGAGGTATCACCTCACACCAGTCAGAATGGCCATCATCAAAAAATCTACAAATAATAAATGCTGGAGAGGATGTGGGGAAAAAGGAATCTTCCTACACTGTTGGTGGGAATGTAAATTGGTGCAGCCACTATGGAGAACAGTATGGAGGTTCCTTAAAAAGCTAAAAATAAAGTTACCATATGATCCAACAATCCTATTCCTGAACAAATATCCAGAAAAGATGAAAACTCTAATTCCAAAAGATAATGCACCCCAATTTCAGAGCAGCACTATTTATAATAGCCAAGACATGGAAGCAACCAAAATGTCCATTAACAGTTGAATGGTTAAAGAGGATGTGGTACATGTATACAATGGACTCTTGCTCAGCTATAAAAGAAAGAATGAAATAATGCCATTTGCAGCAACATGGATGGACCTAGAGATGATCATACTAAGTGAAGTAAGTCAGACAGAGAAAGACAAATACTATATGACATCACTTATATAGAGAATCTAAAACGTAATATAAATGAACTTACTTACAAAACAAACAGACTCACAGACATAGAAAACAAACTTACGGGTGCCAAAGGGGAAGTGGGGGATGGATAAATTGGGAATTTGTGATTAAAAGATACACACTACAATATATAAAATAGATGAACAACAAGGACCTACTGTATAGCATAGGGAACTACATTCAATATCTTGTAATAACCTGTAATGGAAAATAACCTGAAAAAGAATATATATATATATATGTATAATTGAATTGCTTTGTTGTACACCTGAAACATTGTAAATCAACTATATTTCAATTAAAAATTTTTGAGAACTATTGATCGATATGGAAAATATATAAAGGTCAGTGGGGAAAGCAAGGATAAAATTAGGTGGGCATCGCCAAGACTGTATTGGGCATCTCTTCAGATCTGCTTGGCCCTGCCTGTCTCTTAGTCCTGCCCACGCTGGGGTGACCAGTTCTGGGTCAACTCCGGCCAGCTTCTCACAGCTGCAACCTGACATTATGTGTCCCCTGCTTATGCTGCTCACCCTGGGGCTTCTCTGTCAATGCCATCGCCTGGGACTTAGGGGAAACCCACTCAGCACCCATGCAAGGGCACCTCAGAAATGTGGGTGACTTACCCCATGGGGAAAGCCTTTGACCGACGGGGGTTGGGAGCCAATGGAAAATGCTTCTCTCTTTCTCCCCCCACCCATGCAAGGTCTTCCTATGACTCCTCAGATGATCTTGGATCCAGCACCCAGGTGCACTCAGCTGTGGCCAGTTCCATAACACATTCTTGCCAGCTTCGCTCCCCATTTCTCATTCCTCCTCCCTGAAATCATGTTCCTCAGTGAAATATTTGCACAGAAACCTTTGTCTCAGACTCTGCTTTCTGGGGAACCAAGCCAAGACAAGCATCACAACGTTCAAATAAAATGTATTTATAGGGACAGAGACTGCAAGGAAAAAGCACCAATATGATGGTATTGCTTGTGTTAGAGTTGGGAGGAGGGGATTATGAGTGGTTTTTTTATTTTCCCTATTTTAAACTTTTTCTTTTTTCTTTTTTTTTGGCCACGTGGCACGGCTTGCGGATCTTAATTCCCCAACCAGGGATTGAACCTGGACCACAGCAGCGAAAGCGCTGAGTCCTAACCACTGGACAGCCAGGGAATTCCCCTAAACTTTTTCTTAAACGATGCATTACTTTTGTACACTTAAAAAAACATTTCCATTTTGGAAAAGAAAAAAAACAAAAAGAAGAAGAAGTGTTTAATAAAACCAAAAAAAAGTGTTTATTATATTAAAATGTTAAACAGCCTATTAAATTGTTTTTAGAATATAATCACACAACTATGTAAAACAGATTTAAAATATTAAAAATTGTAGGGCTTCCCTGGTGGCGCAGTGGTTGAGAGTTGGCCTGCCGATGCAGGGGACACGGGTTCGTGCCCCGGTCTGGGAGGGTCCCACGTGCCGCGGAGCGGCTGGTCCCGTGGGCCATGGCCGCTGGGCCTGTGCGTCTGGAGCCTGTGCTCCGCAATGGGAGAGGCCACAACAGTGAGAGGCCCGCATACCGCAAAAAAAAAAAAATTAAAAGAAATTAAAAATTGTAAGTAAATGACAAAAAAATCATTTCTGTTTTGAAAGTCACTGTTGGAAATGGTATTGAACTAGACAGAAAACTGACAGGATGTCATTTGGAGACCTCTGCTCAGATGCTAATTGTCTTCCTTAACGGGCAGGGGCAAGGGAGAGGTGCTGGGAAGGCTTCCTCCTCTGTGAGGGGAATAGAGGGACTGGAGTTAATTGGCCAGAGCGATGCTAAGGAGAACCTGTCCTCTCTACCCTGCTGGTTGCTGAGCTTGACATGGAGTGTTTTTTAGCATTTTGACCAGCTGCAATTTTGGCATTTTCTTCTACTTAAAACATCTCTATTAATATTGACATATTTAAACATCCCAGGAACCTTTGAAGCTCTTCTTTGGGAAAAGCTCTTCAGCTCTTATGGAGTCTCCTCATTCCACCTAGTCATTGGCCAAGGTTAGGGCTGGGGTCTCTGGGGGAATGAGGTAGGAGATAGGGGTTCTGGTGGGAGACAACCTAGGGGTTCTTATGGGTAGGAACAATCATGACAGCATCTTTTGGGGAGGAAAAAAGCACTGGATCCTGGAGGAAGCCAGGGTTGATGGAAGAAGGTCAGGAGCAGGGTAGGGTGGGGCAATGTCCCCTTTGGGCTATTCTGGAGTCTTAACAGCCCTCCATTTGAGACTGGTCCTGGTAGGTGACACAGTTGAGGCTGTCAATTCCAGTCAAAGAAGGGTAGTAGAAATCTGGAAATTTCAAGCTCCAAATCCCTTCCCTGCCTCTTTTTTTTTTTTTTTTGCCATGCCACTTGGCTCACTGGATCTCAGATCCCCAACAGGGATTAAACCTGGGCCAAGGCAGTGAAAGCCCAGAATCCTAACCACTAGGCCACCAGGGAACTCCCTGCCTGCATTTTCCAGCAATGTTTCCAAAGTCACCTAAATGTGTCGGTTTTGCTTTTCATGCATTGATGTGGGAATTACCCCAGAGAATCCTTGGTATTCCAGAAAGCCAGATGACAGGGCTTGGGATAGCCTGTTGGGTACTCTCTGGGCTTCTCTTCACTTCAGGCGGGTCAGCCAGATCCCCCAGATAGTAAAATGTCAGCTTTAGAACATAGTCCCCAAGGGCCCAGCTTGTGCCTACAGCAACCCCTCCCCCCTCCAGGCCTTTAGAGTCTTTAAATGCACTTTCACAGCACCCTGGAGGTGGCTGGGATATCGATCCACATTATCACTCCCATTTTACAGAGGAAGAAACTGAGGCCAGAAGAAGTCAAGGGATTAGAAACACAGTAATAGGTGCTAGAGCTCAAACCTGCCAACCCCTCTGGCCCCCACATTTAGTAGTCTTTTCGTTAAACCCGCAGTCCAACAGTTCTCAAACTTTTCCATCTCAGAACCCCTTTATACTCTTAAAAATTAGTGAAGACCCCAAAGAGCTTTTGTAAGCTCGTTGAGGGCAGGGATCAGCTTTCTCAGTTTTGTGTGCCCATCCCCTCCCCACAGAATTCACACACAGTAGGCGGTCAATTCTCATGACAGGACGAGAAAGAGAAGATGAAAGGAAAATGGAAGGAAAGACAACCGCAGGTCCAACCTGACTGTGGTGTTACCTACCCCACCATCACACCAGCTGGTCCTCTGGATGTCCCTGCCATAAACACTGCCCCTTCACGACTGTTCCACAGAGACCGACAGTTAGAGCCTGCAGGCCAGGAGGAGCTGCAGACATCAGCTGCGAATCATCAACATAGAACAGGCAACATTCATGAGCACATACTGTATGCCAAGCACTGTTCTATCATTTTACGGGGATGGTTTTTTTTTTTCTTTTTTTTTTTGTAGTATGTGGGCCTCTCACTGCCGCGGCGGCCTCTCCCGTTGCGGAGCACAGGCTCCAGGCACGCAGGCTCAGCGGCCATGGCTCACGGGCCCAGCCGCTCCGTGGCATGTGGGATCCTCCCAGACCGGGGCACGAACCCGTGTCCCCTGCATCGGCAGGCCGACTCTCAACCACTGCGCCACCAGGGAAGCCCTACGGGGATGGTATTTAACCCTATTTCTCAGCTGCTATTATTTTTACAGATGAGGGAAACAAAGGCACAGAGAAGTTAACCTGTCCACAGTTACAAAATGAGTAAATGGAGGATCCAGGGTCTGCTCCAGATTCTGCTGGCTTAACCACTCCTCAATGCTGCCTCTCATAGTGGGAAAGAGTAATCTGGAAGGGGCTGCCACAAGACAGGAGCACCTAAAGGGAGATGCTGAGGCCTCAGCGAGAAAAAACAGCCAAGGAAGCAGCCCCCAGACCACACTCACCCCTGCAATCACATATAAATATACCCAAGTCCATGGCGTGCAAGTAAATGTTTAACAACCAGCTCTCTGGAGTGGCAGGGACCGATTTGTAAGCATTTGCTCATTTCCATGGTGTAAACATTCTCCCACCATGGCTGATTTCAAGAGACCAGTAGTTTACCATCAGTTTACAAAATTCCTGAATATTTAACCATTGGCTCTTGTGAGCATGTATGGTCCAGCTCTGGCACACCACTGTACAAGCCAGCCCCGCAGCACTGATTTGGACCCTAGATACCCAGCAACACATAGGACGCTACCTGAACGACTGCCACGAGATGGACTATCAATGGCATTACACAGATGGCTACATAGCGGCTCAGAACACATAAATAATTTTCTCAGGGCCACAGAGCTAGAAAGAAACCGAGCAGGGACTCAGATTCAAGTCTCCGGACCCACACTGTCCAGGGCAGCAGCCATGAGCCACACGTGACTATTGAACACTTGACGTGGGGCTGGTCCAAACTGAGATATTGCTGTAAGTGTAAAATACACACCAGATTTTGAAGACTTCATAAGAGAAAAAAGACCATAAGATATCCCATTTATATATTTTTATATTGAATGTATGTTGAAATGATAATTTTGGATATGCTGGGTTAAATAAAATATATTTTGGAAATAGATTTTCTTTTCTTTTTTTCTAATGTAGCTACTAGAAAATTGAAAGTTAATATCTAACTCACATTCTATTTTTATTAACATGACTACACTCCTGGTCTAGAGCTCTGCCTGCAAACCACCAGGCATTTCCCATATCCAGGGATACCCAAATCCCTATAGGTCCCTGTGTAAGCGAGCAAACGCACACACACACACACACACACACACACACACACACACAACCCGCTTGCACAGGACAACTTACACTCTGCCTCCCCCACCCCCAACACTCACCACTCGTCCCACAGAGCCACTCAGGGAAACAGGACCCGGGGCCACAAAGACACACAACCCCCAAGACCAGCCACAGAGCACCTGCCTGAGGACATCATCTGCCCCCCGCCACCCCCCCTCGCCCCACACTGGACTTAAGGGAAAACGCTGTTCTAGAACATCGGCTGGGGGTGCCTCCCACCCACTTATCAGCAGCTCTCTGTCTGGCTGAGTGGCAGATGGCACCTCTACCTGTAGCATCAGTCTCTTTGAGGGGGTTCTTCTGAGAGAAGGATGTTTGCCTTGGTGCTGAAACATTACTGCCTATGAATTTGAGCTGCAGGGCAGGCCCTTGAGTAATGAGAGCAATGGCTGAGGTGTCCAAGATGAAGGTGGCTTCTATTTGGACCCGGCTTTTCCCAAGCTATCTTCTTCCTGAATTTTCTGGCTTGAATTTTTCCTGATAGCGGGCGCCCAGGACAGAGGGTGTCATATCAGAAGCCCACCGCTGCCTGCTTCTCAGTGAATTTGCACACCCTTGTGCCTGTGTGTGAGGAAAGCAGGAAGATCAACACATTTTCTATGAGGCTCCTCTCTACCTCACCCACGAGCACACTTGTTCAGCACGCTGCTGGCTGTGCTCTGGCCTCACCACACTGGCTCACTAATTTTTAGGGCGATTTCCAAGTTCGCAGTCGTTGAGCCTCTCCAAAGGGTTTTGTTTTTCCTCCCTTAAGCAGAAAACAGCAGACCTCTGGCCCAGGTGACATTAATCCCACAATCACACGGAGGTAATTATCCAAAGGCAGACTTTAGATTCCATAAAAAATCAGGGCCACAGCCCCCAGGCCAGCCCAGCAAGACTCAGCTTCCAGAGGTCTCCGCGGCCCCTGGCATCCATCACAACAACCAGCCAGGGCTTATAAAGGCTCATCATGAAAAGCAGGGAGGCTCTGGAGATGTAGCCTTCCTGCTCTTAATTGCTTAATTAGGTGGAATATAGCCTGCTGGATTCAAATCAGATGAGCTTCTGCATACACAGCTGACTACAGAAGGCTCAGGGCTGAGTGGTGGTGGTGGGGGGGGCAATGCAACATGGAAGATTCTAGAACCTGTCTTACCATGGGATGAGGCCTAGGTTAGAAGGGAGGTGAGGCTCTTGTCTCTCACTGCCATCAGTTAGTTTTGACACCTGGACACACAGATGTCCCTCTAGGCCTTGGTTCCTTCCTCAGTAAAATAAGATGGTGGTTAAGTCGGCCTTCCTCAGGCTCTGCAATATCAGGGCTGCAAGTAACAAAAAACCGCAGTTCAAACCGGATTGTCATTTGTTATTTCACACAAAAGGCAGAAGAGAGTGCGCCTGAGGCAAGGTACAATCAGCAGCTCAATGTCATCTAAGACCCAGGTTCCTTCTCTGCAAGGTAGCTGTGGCCCCTCCAGAGGTACCTCCCAACTCCTGCGGTGAGAAGGCAAGAGGGCCTGTCTCGCCTCCTGGAGAGAAGGAAGCCTTTCCCAAAGGCTCCTCCCAGAGACCTCCCCTCACATCTCATTGGAGGAACTTCATCACATGCCCACTCCTGAGCCAATCAGTGGTAAGGAATATTGGACAACCTGGACTGGTTCTGTTAATAAGGTGGAAGGTGGGGAATGGATGGTAAATGGGCAACCTACAGTGTCTGCTACAGATACCAGTTACATTTAAATGGAAAACAGAACAGGTCTGGTCTTGTCCCCCTTCCCACCTGACCCCCTCCCGCCTTCCTCCATTTCTCTTGTCTTCCTTTTCATTCCTTTTTTTTTGGCTGCCCCACATGCAAGTTGTAGGATCTTAGTTCCCTGACAATGAACTGAACCCAGGCCATGGCAGTGAAAGTGTGAATTCCTAACCACTGGACTGCCAGGGAATTCCCTTTTTTATCCTTTTAATCTCTATTCCAGTTATAACTGGAGGGAATATAAACCAAATCAAACTGGATTAATACTTTAAAAAATATATATTGGCTCATATAACTGAAAAGTTCAAGAGGAGATTGACACAGCTTGATCCAGGGGTTTCAGTGGTATCATCAAGGAGGGCTGGACCTTTCCTCCTCTTCATTGCCAGCTCTGTGCCAGCTTATTTCTCAGGCCAGCTCCTTCTCTCTGTCCCTTTGTTAGCTGATATTGCCTTTGGCAACTCAAAGCTTCCACAGTCCCCAGCTCAAGGCTCTGGAAGGACAATGTTCCAGTTAATAGGAACCATCATCCAGTTAATAGATATTGCTATATTAAAAAGTCACTCCAAAGCTTAGTGGTATAAAACAACTGTTTCTTATTCTTATGGAGTCTATGGACCAAGGACTCAGACAGGGCATGGCAGGGTTGGCTGTTCTCTGCTCCACTATGTCTGGGGTCTCAGCTGGTATCTTAGTGTGCTTGGATTACCAGAACAAAATACCATAGATTGGGTAACTTAAACAACAGAAATTTATTTTCCTACAGTCTGGAGGCTGCAAGTCCAAAATCAGGGTACTGGCACAGTCAGGTTCTGGTCCAGGTTTCTTCCTGGTTTGCAGACAGCTGCCTTCTATGTGATCAGAAGGTCTTTTCTTAGCGCGTGCTTGCGACAGCTCTCTGGTGTCTCTTCTTGTGAGGGCACTAGTCCCATCATGAGGCCACCACCTTCATGACCTCATCTGACACTAATGACCTCCCAAAGGCCCCATCTCCAAATACCATCACATTAGGGATTAGGGCTTCAACATATGAATTTGGGGGTATAACATTCAATCCATAACAGCTGGTGAGACTCAAATGGCTGGGAGCTGGTATCATCTAAGTGCTTTTTCACTCCATGTCTAGCACAAGGGGTGGGATGACTCAAATGACTAAGGGCTCATATTCCCTCCCCTCCCCTCCCCTCCCCTCCCCTTCCCTCCTTCCTCTCCTCTCCTCTATTCTACTGTCTGGTGGTTCAAGGCTGTAAGAGCAAGTGTTTCAACAAACAAGACAGAAGCCACATGTCAACTGGTGTTACTTACATCATATTCTGTGCTCAAAGCAGTTATGATCCTGCCCAAATTCAAGGGGAAAGTCATGGGCTACAATTCTAAGGCAGGAGTATCACAGAATTTGTGGCCATGACTTAAAACCACCACAAGGGTTCCCTCTCTCTCCCAGAGAGCTTATGATCCCAGGAGAGGTGACTGATTGGTCCTGCTGGTGTCCCAGGGCCACCTCTGGACCAATCACCATCAGCACATGGATGTGGTGTCTGTCCTAAGTGGCCAGTCTTGGGTATAAGCTCCAATTTGTGCCATTTGATGGACATGTGACCTTGGAGGGAGAGGGCTTAGCTGACGAGTACTTGTAGGCCAGCAGGAACCTTTGAGTTCATGGCTAGAGTCTACTATCCTTAAAATGATGAAATGTACAGATTCTTTCCCACCATTTCACATTGGTAAAAATCGAGAAAGAAGGATAGCTAAAGGCAAATAACAAATAACATTAAAAGTGTGCCCAGGCAGGCCCCTGGTGAGGCCCTGGTTCCACCTCTGCTACCCTTCCCTGCCTTTCTGCTCGTTTGCACCTGAGCCAGCCTTCAAGGTACAGCTACAGCTAACCCCCTCCTGACACCACCCCTGATCGACACAGACTATGGAAGTTTCCTCCCTCCCCGAGTGCATGCACTACACATCATCGTCCATCCCTGGTCTCTGCATTTATCTTCTCCATCCTGTCTCTCCCAGAGCCCACCTGCAAACTTGGCATCTCCACCCTCGGCAAGGATTCTCCCCTGAAACAGGAGGAGTTTAAGGAATTCCCGGGATTCTGTATTAAGTTACTTTGGTTGCCAGTCCAGCTCTGATAACTGGGTTCCTAACTTGTGCCCCACAATAATGACATCCAACATTTCCAAGCTCTGTCTACGTGCTTTACATGTGTGTTCCCATTTCATAGTAAAAACAATTCTAATACTGTTTTCCCATTTTACAGAGGCAGCAGAAGCACAGAGGAGGTAAGTAACCTGCGCACCCTCAAAGGAGAGAACATAGATTCTACCTCTTGACGTGGAGGTGGCAAACTTTGGAAGACCGTGTGGCATCCACTTTTAGAAAATACAATCTACCACACCATGCTCTCCTTCTTAAAAATTGCTTTTTATTCTCAAATAATTGTGAAGATTTGCAAAGATGGTACAGAAAACTCTGTGTGCTCTTCCCCTAGGTCCCTCTGTTGTTAACATCTTACATAACCATGAGTCATTTATCATGGCACATACAGTCACTAGGTCTCCATGGCTTCCTCTGATCTGGGCAGCTTCTCTCTCTTTCATTATCTTTCACAACAATGTTACTTTGGCAGAGGACTGGCTCAGGCATACACTCTCATTTTGATAAACACACAAATCTCATATCCTGCTTTAATGATGTATAAAATTTAAAAAGTAAAATTCCACGACCACAAAGTCGCTATCATATTGCATGCTTTCTCCACTATATATGACCATATAGAGATTGTGATTTTGCCACCCTAGGGATGTGGACCCTCTTTCTTATATGGAAAACTATTCATTGGCTGATCTGAGCCTCGCTTTCCACATTTGATAATAAATGAGGGGGTGGGGTGGGCTAGAGCATCTCCAAGCTCTGCCCAGCTCTAAAAGTTGATCCCACAAAATCAATTACGTGAACTTAAAATAGATTTTTCAATCCTCAATTCTTAGTCAAATTTCTACATTGATTTTAAGGTAATTAAAGAATATTAAATAAGTTTCTTATAAAGCCTGAGACCTAAATTTTCCCTGTCTCTGGGCGTTCTTCTCACTCTCCCTTCACCCCACCAGACTCAAGGCTCGGGGAGGGCAGCGTGGACCTCAGGATTCATCACGCCGCAGCACTCAGCTGAGCAGCCAGCCTCAGTCAGCACTCAGGACATTCGATGGATGAATGAAATCACTTGCAGATGGACGGCCCCATTTGCCTCCTTGTTGCTCTGTTTCTGTTACGAGTTCACTAACTTCTATAACACGTACATTTTTTTTTTCCTCCCAAATTACACATTCAAGTCCTCCAGGGCAGCAGCCTGGGGTACCATTCCCTTTATCCCTCCCATACTGTGCCCACTGTATCTACCTCGGAGGGTAGTCGATGAATATTGTGGGCATCAGCACAACCTGGTCTGGGCGCATCTGAGTGAAAGAATTTGTCATTCATTCATTCAACAAATATTTACTGGACACCTAATATATGACAGGGCTTTTCTAGGTACTAAGGAATATCCTCTTGGGGATAGGATGGCCAATCGCTTGGATAAGATGACATTTGAGCAGGGCTCTGAAAACTTCCCACCCACTGATGGCTAAATGTATCGGAAAGATAAAATGAGGTATAAATCATACTAAGGCAAAGTGTCTGCATTAAAAAATCAACAACAGAATACTTTATTCCTGGTGAAATACAGGATAGGTTTTGCTTCATTTTGCTGCAAGGTCTTGGGTTATTTTGTTTTGTTTTTCACTCAAGTGGCCCATCAGGAAGAAAAGTCTGGGGGCAATGACAGCCTAGAAATGCAATAAAGGTAGAATGGGGTGTTTGGGTTTAGATTCCATCTACTTTAGAGCAAAGACAATTAGGCCCAGCATTTGGAGGTGGGGCTTGGAGGCTCACTGTAGTGCCAACTTTGATTTGAGTAGCTCACCCTGCCCTGCCCTCCTTGAAACTGAAGGATGCCATTTGGAAGTCACTGGACAGTAAGAGACGCCCCAGTTCTTCTAGAAACCTTACCCTCTTCCAGTTCTACACCCCCTGGTCAAATCACCTGTCAACCACACCCTGAAACTGCTGACCCTCCCTTGGTTTCCGGGCACGTAGGGACACCATACTTTTGAATTCTCCATCCTGGAGAGACTCTCATTTCTCTTGTCTCTCTCTTTTAAAGAAAGAAACCCATTTCCTTTCAAATGGGATCCAACAGTTTAAGAAAAAAAATCTATTGAACTTTGTTTTTTCCTCTGGTCTCTTGGTAAGGCGGATTTGGGTTTTGATTCTGTCAAAACGAGAAATTTGCCTTGTTCTGTAAAATCAGAGATTGGAAGCGTTTCTCTTTTCTTTTTCTTTCTTTCCTTTTTTAAGCCCTCAGGGGCACGGACTGACAAAGGAGCTGCATCTGACTCTGGACGCCTCAAACACAGCCAGCGGTGCTCCATCGCCCAGGAGCCCATCCTTGGGTGCTGGGTTTCAGCGCCATATCATACCGCAAATGCCAGGAGGCGCCACTCACATCCTCATCCATGATGGGGCAACGTTGTGCCTGACAGATAAGAGGAAGCTCCCTCTTGATGAGGCACTGCCACTCCAAAGGCCTAGGTTGTTTAATGGAAGGAACCAGCAGAGATCCTGCCTCTAAACTGCCTTGTGACCTTGAGCAGGTCACTGAGCATCTCCGACCTGTGTCTCAACTGTAAAATATGAGGATTTAACAGGTGAGTTTTTTGTGACATAGTGGTCCTTTTTCGACTGATGCTGACACAGCAAAAGGCCACTATGCTCAGAGTCCCGTATTAACCAAACTCAGTTGACCCTGAGTCAACTGACGGTAAAACAAAGTATTTCTCCCCAAGTCCAAGAAGCACGAAGCTTTTCTTTTTCCTGTTGTTTTTTTTTTTTTTTGGCGGGGGGGGGAGGGTGGCAGTACCTACAAAAATGACATTTTGCAGTTTAAATAGAAAGAATGAGGAAATGAAAGAGAGTCCTGGAGGCAGGTCAGGGGTGAAAGATACATTTTCAAACATAGCAAAGGTGACCGATGGTTGCTTTGCAAAGGTGACCTTTGTCAAAGGTGACAGTTGTTTGCTTGCTGGTATCTTCTTGGGGAACCCCATCTTGCCCTCTGGAGATGCTCTGGTGGGACAGTCAGTCAAGGTTCCCTGCCTACTGAGACATGGGGCCAGCAAGCGTCCCAGGCTAGTCCAGTAACTCTGCTTCCCAGGAAGATGGATAGTGGACCCAGTGCCAAGCCCAGGGGGCCAGCGGGAAGGGCTCCACTCAGGGCACTGCTGCCCTGAAGAGGCTATCTATTCCTTCCTGCTGTCTACATGCTCCTGTCTTCCCGAGACCCAGATGTTCAACTTTGTCTTCAATTTGGTGTCACCCCATGCCCTTCCACTAAATTCCAACTTTCATCTAAGTTAGTCAGAGTCAGATTCTGTTGCTTGCAACCAAGAACTCTAGATCTAATGGACATTTTATTTCTCCTCTCCTTCTTCCAAACTTTTCTGAAAACACAAAGAAGGAAGGAAGGGAGGGAGGGAGACATCAGTGTTTTTAAAATGTGTTTTAGCCACAGAGCCCCTTTTCTCTAATTAGTTCTAATGTGGACTCTACCTAAGACAGATAAAAGCAGAGCTCCTTGTCCTCCTCCTACCTGTTCTGATTCAGCTTCCCCAGATCTGCTTCCTCAGAATCCAGAAATCTCAGCCACCATTTCCTCTGTTAGTACCTACCTGCGAGAAGTTAAGGTTCCTTGGGGAGAGGGGCCAAGGAGAGAGAGGTAGTAACAGCAGCATTCCTGGAACACCACCTGTGCTCTAGGCACAGCTGGGAGCTTCATACATGCTGTTCTAGTTACTATAACAAGCCTGTAAGGTGGGTTCTGTTCTGTTATTATCATTTGCAGAGGAAACTCAGGAGATCCAGCAATTGGCTGGAAGGCACATAGATACAAGTGACAGAGCTGAGATGTGAACCCTGGTCTCTAGTGACCTAACACAGGCAGATGGTCCCCCACTTGGCACTGTTATGGGGTATACAGTATGCCTCTCCCACACCTGCATGTCCATACCACCAGCAGTTCCTGCCCCCAGAGCCTTTGCCTTACTCAAATGCTTCTATCAATGGAAGTGTCAAATAAAATTCAATAAAGTATTGAACAAAAGAACAATGATTATATGAAAGGAGTACAGTTTAAAGGTTAAGAATACAGGGTCTGGCATCAGATGGGCCTGGGTGAATCCCAACTTTACTGCTCACCGGCTCTGTGATGTTGAGCAAGCCACAGGACCTTTCTCAACTGCCTCATTTTTCTCACCTGGAAAATAGGAGATAATAATATTTCCTATTGTGATAAGAAGAATAATGGCCCCAAAGATGTCCACATACTAATTCCCTAATCCCTGGAACCTGTGAATATGTTACATTATTTGGGAAAAGAGAAGTAAGGTTGCTAATCACCTGGACTTTAAAATAAAGAGATTATTTTGGATTATCTGGGTGAGGCCAATGTAATCACAAGGATCCTTACATGTGAAAGAGGGAGGCAGGAGAGTCAATGTCACAGTAATGAGATGTGAGAAAGACTTGCTGGCTTTGAAGATGGAAGGGGACCAAGGAGTGTAGACAGCTTCTAGAAGCTGGAAAAGAGAATGATTTCTCCCCAGAGCCTCCAGCAAGGAATGCAGCTCCGCTGACATCAATCCTTGATTTAAGCCCAGTGAGACTCATCTCAGGCTTCTGACCTATGGAACTATAAGAAAATAAATGTATTATTTTAAGACATTAAATTTATGGTAATTTGTTACAGCAGCAAGAGAAAACTAATACACGCCACTGAGAGGGTTGTGAGGATTATTGGCGATGCTACTGGATATGCAGGAACACAGGGAAGCTGTGTTTCCTCATTGGTTGGTGTGCAGAGCTGGGAACTATTGAGAGTGGTGGTGAGCTGTGCCCTGTTTCTTCTGACCATCCCTGTCCACCCGCCCACCCCTGCACCTTCATGCCTTAATTCTGTTGGAATGTTTCTTTATAATCACACACCCGATGACTCCCTTCGTCACGCTGAATTCTAAATTGCACTTGAAGTAGCTTGTACAACGTGTGTCTTCTGATTAGCTTCTTTCTGAGCGCCAAAATGAGGGTAATCAGAGTGGAGGACAGACCTTACTGTGTACCCTGGGATGGAGGAGAGGGCAGGGGATCTCTCCATTGCAATTTTCTAATAAGGCTTGAAGAGCTTTTAAAGAGCCGGCTCACCTCACTCTGCAGGCCTGTGGTCATCCTCCCTCCCATCCCCTCCAGAAACGCAAGCTCTCAGACTTACCCTTCCAGGTTCCGACGCAGCTGCCTTTAGTCCCTCCTTCACCGTGGTCTCTCCTCCTCTGAGATTGTAGTTTGTTCTGGAGACTAGGAAAGTGATTATAACCCAGCTGTCAGTCATATCCAGCCAACCCCTGAGATCTAGATCAGCTTGACTCAAACTCCCCCATTGTGTGGACTATGGAGCCCAAAGCCCCCTCAAAAATTTCTGAGGATTTTCAAATGGGGTCTGGCTCTCCTGTGGTCACGTCTTCCCAGTGAAAGATTTATAAGAAAGCTAATGAAGCTTAAATTCCAGGGCTGTTCCCTTGTGGGAGGCCCTAGCAAAGTGTTCACGTGGTCATATGTTTTGGTAAAATTTGCAAAAGGTTGATATTTTTATATTATTTTTCTTAAGGGCATCTCACCAAACTGTATGAGCTTCAGATTCCATGAACTCTGGATCTGCCCCTGCACCTAGCTCCCTGTCTGTATGCCACAGTGCATTCACCCTCACACAAGACTCAGCCCTTTGTTTTCCTCCAAAAGGTGTCAAGGTATTCCTGAATGTGGTAGACCTCTCTACCTTGTGTGTGTGTGTGTGTGTGTGTGTGTGTGTTGCAGTGGGGATGGGAAGAAAGGGATTACAACTACAACTGGCCACTAGGCGTCCTCATTCTTAGAAGTTTCCTTGGGCCACCAGCATGGACCACCTGTTTCTGCTACTTTCACCCCTAGGGACCCACCCTCTGGGTAGCTCTGGCTTCTCTCTGCCTCATTTCTTTTTCCTTCTTCCTCTCAGGAGCACAGCAAATTCCTCTTACTCTCTCATCTTTAAGCATTACTTTTGACTTTTCACCTTGTAACCTCCCTGCTCTGCCCTCAAAAGTTGATCATGGTGTCTTCCCAGGCTGGCTTTCCTAAGAGGGCTTAGGGTACCTACAGTTAACAGAGTATACTTTTTACATCACAACATGGTTATCACAGAAAGTATTGGGCTTTTCTTTTCTAGGGCTGGGGGTGAGCATACCCAAGGGTCTGGGGGATAACACAGTCAACAGGGTGGAGGGGGAACCTGCAAGCAGAGGTGATTGGGAAAAGGGGGAGTGGCCAAGAGCTTTGGCTGAAAAACAAGTGTGTTGAGATGCTGGTGCTAGGCCCATTTTTTCCCAACCCATTGGAAAGCCTCAGGACTTACAGCCAGCTGAATAACACTAAGGAGAAGGGACCATTCCCTCCTGTGTGCCCAGCTGGACCCTAACAGCTGGTCATGGTGGCTCCTATAATGTTTTATTTTATGTTTTTGTTTATGCATTTGTCTCTGCCTCCATGGTCCTAAATCCTTGATGCCAAGAAAATATGTTAGTTTTTCTGTTCCTCCCCATTTAGCATAGGACCTGGCATATTTCTTGAAAATTTCTTACTTATGAAATAGTGATAATATTAGCAGTTATCCCATAGAGTAATTATATAGATTGAATGAGGTAATCATCTAAAGTTCTTAGCATAAAGTTTGGCACAGAGTAAATACTCAAAAAGTATTCCTTGTTAATATCATTGAATGAATGATTGGATGAACGAATGAATGAGGTGCTTTGGTTTAATTCATCAGCACAAGCTTTTACATAGGCTTGGAGTTCCTTTTTCATCTTTTTTCTTGCTATATTGAACTAAAGAAATGGCATGATAAAAGAAAAGAAAGATAATAAAGTGGAAATCACAACTGTTTAATTATATCTAGAAATACAAATTTATCCTTTTAACTTTCTAGGGTACTGACAGTAATCGAATGCAGTGCCCCATCAGCTGGAGGAATGTATGCACTGTCAGTGAAGGTTGCCTTCTTTCTTTCAGAAGAATTACAGTCCGCCTTCCACATCTGCAGATTCAACCAACCAGGGGTAGCAGATTTATTTTATTTTATTTTATCTAAAAATTTTTGGCCACACTGCACGGCATGCAGGATCCTAATTCCCTGACCGGGGATTGAACCCTTGCCCCCTGCAGCGGAAGAGGGGAGTCCCAACCACTGGACCACCAGGGAAGTCCCCTAGAAAATATATTTTTTAAAAGATTCCAGAAAGTTCCAAAGAGCATAACTTGCATTTGATGTGCACTGGCAACTATTTACATAGCATTTACATTGTAGTTATAACTGTTTACATAGCATTTACATTGTATTAGGTATTATAAGTGATCTAGAGATGATTTAAAGGAGTGGGAGTGCAAACCCTTACAATTTAAGATCCTTTCCCAAAAATCCCTACCAGAGGAGAAAGGGGAAGAAAAGGGCAAAAAAGGACAGAAACACCATGAAGCAGCCACAGAGAGAAGGCGAAGGAGACAGGGACCTAAAGAGGGTGCATCTCAGTGAAGTGTGGAGGCCCTCCTGCAGGTCTGCGCTCCCATCTCCCTCTCTCTGGATAGATGGAGTGAATTCAGAGCTTTGTGACCCAGCCTTGGCCCCATGGAGCAGCTAGAAAGGACTGATGGGAATTGCCGACCAATGTGCCTGGGTGTTGGGGGGGAAGCAGATTGTAGTGCGCTTTTCAGATGCAGGCCGCCTCCAAAATGTAGCATCAGAATGAGTGCATGTTATCAGAAAAGCCACCTACACAGCTCAGGAAATTAAAGAGATTTCCAGGCTGACGATTTTTGATAAGCATTGATCTTTGACTTTATAAGCAGTAGCAAATTCTGCTCAAATCAAAAGGTCAGCTGGTCGCCCGTGGAAACCTAGATTTTAGTTGAGGAAAAAGAGGAATAAAAAAAAGTCTTAATTAAAAAAAATTTTCACACTAAGAAGGCAACATGTTTAGTCCCAGTTTACAACAAATTCCTTTTGGTTCCAAAGCATCCTAATTATCTAGAATTTATGAGGACTTTAAGACCCATCTACACCATCCCAATTATCCAGATGTGTCTGCCCTGAAAAGGGTTACATAGTAGTAGCCTATCTGCTAGTATAGACTCTGCCTGGAAAATGACTTATGTTTCCATTATATCAAAATTATATAGACCACTTTGGAAAATACTGGATCCCATACGTTAACACTAGAGCTAGAAATGACTTCCTGGGGCTTAGGTCTATTCCTCTGCCTTCTGAAAGCTCTCTGACATCTGAAGCCAGTGATTTTTTAAGTCTGTTTTGGAAAGTCCCCAGGAGTCAAAATTTCAGTCTCTGGATTTTAGTACCTAATCACTATTCCTACCAGAATATTCTTTCCCGAGAACTTGATTTTCTCCAGTGGTAACTCAAGCACAGGTTCAGGGAAAGCAGTAATGAACGATCAACGCTGTGTTTAAGCACACATTTCCCCCAGGTTTGAGGCATCTCTGGTGTGTTTGTTATTCTCCCTCTGCCTCTCCCTTCTTCTGTTCTTGGCCCTGCCCTGTGTACCCCAAGGCTGATCCTGAGGACGGCAGCACCAGGGGTTCCCTCGCCTTCTGGATTCTGGCGGGGTTGGCCAATGCGAGACCTTCCTCGGGGAGGAGAGCCGGGGAGGTTCTGCCCTGTTGGCCCTGCTCTGGCCCTGACCGTGGCCCCATGACCACTGCTCCCTCGGGGCAGTCCTTCCTTCATGCTCCAGCCCTCGGGCCTCCAGGAATACCTTTCCTCCTCCTTTTTAGGTCCGGTGGTAACAACAGCCCCCATTGCGGCTGGTCTCTGGGTTTCCTTAACCTGCCCAAACTCTGTAATAACAGTCCCAGCATTGAAGTCTCTTGAACCGCAAGGGCTAGATTCTGTTCCAGCTGGGACCCCACTGAGGAACCGGGTGACAAGATGTCTTGAGCCTTTTGGCAGCGCAGGGTCACCCTCCCATTTATCCCATTTCCTCCCTGAATGACTGCAAAGGGTCTGTGTTTCCCCAACTGTTCTGAGGCCAGTGGGACCTCTGTGTCACCAACAAATCATGCTGTGACCACCATGGAAGGTGCTGGAGTGGAAGCTCAGGGTGGTAATAAGTAGAATCGACTCTGCAGTCTAGTGCCAGAGGGGAGCCAGCAGAGCCAAGGGTGGCACCTTCCCAGTCTTTCTACTGAGGGTGAAGGACGTTTGCTCTGCAGGGTGGAGGGTGCAGAGACAGCCTCCGACCATAACCCCAGGCCCCGCCTGTGGTGCCTCAACTCCTTTCACACTGGCCTCTGTGCAGACCCCCTCTTGGAGCCCAGCTCACCCTCTCCCGGCCTGCACAGCCCTCCTGCTCAGGCTCTCTCAGAACATAAAGCACGAAACGAGATTAAACGCCTCAGGAGCAGCCAATGGCCTGGGTCTAAGAAACAACACCTGTGACATGGGACAAGCCCCTTCTGTCTCTGGCCCTCAGACTCTCCATCTGTAAAGAGAAGTCCTGCCCACCTTCCAGGGGTCATCAAAGACCCTAATAATATGCACACGAGCACTTTGAAAATGGTTTCCATATAAAGTCAACTTCAGCAAACTTCTTTTTCCTCTAACACTCACATCCAAGACATCAGGAGACCCCATCAGCTTGTCTTTGAAAGTGTACCTAGAATCCAGCCCCTAGACCACCATCAGCCTCCAAACTAGTTTTCCTGCATCCACGTTTGCCCCAGCCCCCAAGTCTGTTCACCACTCAGCAGCCAGAGTGATTCTTTAACACAGAAGTAAAAAAACAAGTCAAGATCCTCCAAAGGTTCTCCAGCTGACCTGGGCACAGCACAAAGCCATGTGAAGTCATCTGCAAGGTCCTACGATCTAACCCCTGCCCCGACCTCGGCACCTGACTCTCTCCCTGGTCCACTGCCATGGTCCACTCCTCTGCCTTCCTGCGGGTCTGGCTTGCCATGCACGCTCCCACCCCAGGGCCTTTGCTCTTGCTTGCTGATCCCTCTGCCTGGAGCCCACGCTGGGCTCCCACCACTCGTTCAGTTTTCTGCTTTACTTTCTCCATAGCACCTCCTTCCCTCCCTAGAAAGTGCTATCTGCCTACTCCTGGCTCCCTGCACTGGAATGTTAGTCACTACTGTGTCCCCAAGGCAGTGCCTGGAACATAGGGGATACTCAGCAAACATGAAAGTATGAATGAATGGGATTCGATCTTCTTCCCCCAGCCTTGGCAGAGGTCTCTTTGTCCAGAATCAGGGCCTGCTGTGTGTTTGGACTGCTACCTGTGTGGTGGGAGTGTGAGTACACGGCTCATGTGAGCTCCTGATGAAAGTGGGGCATGGTGGTGGTAAAAGCCCACAGGAAGGTTCAATTTTTTAATGGGCACGGAAAAATTAGACTTGGAATTTCAGCGTCTTAAAAACAAAAGAAGAAGCTGGGACTGAAATATGCTTAGTGCTAATATTATTCTACAAACATTATTCTGCAAGCATCATTCTAGAAACGTAATGTCTTTATAATTTCCTACCTCCTGTAACAATACAACAGCTGTGATGCAACAGTTCCTTACTGCATCCCCCCACTCCAGCACACACACAAATGGTGAGGATGAAATGGCAAGTGGGAGACAGAGGGGAAGGAGAGCAGGATGGGGGACCTTCTGGAGGGGCCCCCAGGCTTTCATAGCTCAGACAGATGTGCCAGGAGTTGAGACGGGGAGGAAGCCACTGGCTAGTGGGGAGTTCTGTGCAGGAAGGAGGAATGTGGATCTGGGCCTTGGAGACGGGAGTAGTGTACGCCTGGTAGGAGGGCATACTTTTGTCATAAGCAAAGGTGGGACGGGGTGGGGTGCAGATGACCTCCGCCAGAACAGGGGGTGTGTGGGGAGGTAAGGAGGCTGGTTGAGACAGGTGAGAAAGAGCTTCCCTGATGGATAGGAGTCTGCCTTCAGCCTCGGTGTCCTGAGCCTCACCCCCTCTTCATCCAGCGTGTGGATGGAGCCCTGGGTGTGGGGCAGATGCTGGTCTAGTTGCTGTGGATACAGGAGTGAGCAGGCAACCGTGCCGCCTCTCCCAGCTCTCCTTGGAGTCCTCGGTGGGGTTGGAGTGTGGACTGGAACCTGGACACCTGGGCTCTGAGACGGATAAAGACAGAACCTACCCGCCACTTCTCTGGTTCCCTGACCCAGTAACACTTTGCCTAAATAAACTGACACCAAATGAGCCCAAAGGATTTAAATTGTTAGTTTATTTCTAGGCCAAAGTGAGCTTCAAGTGTCACACAAATGGATGCAGTCACACAAGATCAAGAGAGCAGTTTGTGATTAGATGCCCCTGGGTTTGAAGCCAAACTCTGTCACTCAGTAGCAGCATCGCCCCAATGTGGCCCCGGTGTGGCACTGGCTTCCCCAAGGCTCATTTCCTTGTCCACACAAGAGAAATCCTAGAACCTGCCTCATGCTGTGTGGTTTCTGTGCGATAGTGCACAGAAAAGTCTCGACTCAGTGCCTACCCGGAGGACATGCCTGGGGGCTGCAGTCAGGACTCTCTAGCAGGAAAATACGGCCTGTCCATGCTTCCCAGACACTGACACTTCTTTGACAAGAGGGGCACAGCCCAGTCACCAGCCTGGAGGGGGACAGGTTCAATTTTCATGAGACATGGGTTAATGACAAGGACCTAGTTTTCTGCAGGCATAAGCATACCTATAGACGCCTTACCCTGGCCTGCTGCTTTCACTATTCAAAGCATCTCCCATTTCCTCTCATCCACACAGTAGGACAGATGAAAGAGGGAGAACACAGGAGTGGCAGCCCAGCTTGTCACTTGGTTGCAAGCTCTGAGGACGAGTGGTCCTGGCCAAGGCTGGCAGTGTGGCGTCGGCTGCCCTGAGCATCCTTGTCACTCAAAGCTCAGGCTTCCAAGAGTCTGGCCTGTAGGAGACCAGGCCGTGGCCAGGAACGTCGTCCTCCTCTTGTCCTCCTGGGGCTGGAATTGGTCCCTAATTCTTTCCTGGGCTCATCCTCCCCCATAAATACCTTCCTGGGGACAGGGCAGACGGCACAGAGGCTCCTCTCTCTCTGGTCCCTCCTGCTATCTGGGCACCATGGCAACAAATGCACTTCCTGGACACACGGCTCTTTCACCACCTGATTCCAAGCAGCATTACTGCCCCGGTCCTGGCCAGGTCAACCCTACGAGGATCCACAACTGGTCAGAGCAATCCCCCTCTTTCAGATGCTGAAAGCTGGGCTGCTGGCCACATTCAGGGTCACCGCAAACTGCAGGTCCTGCTCTCGCTGTTGCCTGAAGGACACCCCCTGGAGGTCTTTCCATGAATTCCCTGGCTGTGCCATGCTTTAAGGAAACGGTGTTTGTCTCCTTATGACCTTTTGACACTCTTGAGAACAGGACCCTGTGTTTGTTAAATTTGCAGCCACAGCACCTTACACACAGTAGGTGCTCAGAAAACGTTTGCACAGCATGCCTTGGTGCCAGGCCTACACAAGCTGTGACAAGAAGGACCAGAGACCTACCAAGGTCAACAGCTCATTTGTTGGGGAGCCAGCACTGGAAACCAGAGCACGGCACAGTGGCAGCTAAGAGCACAGGTCTGTGGCCAGGCTGCCAGGGTTTGAATCCTAACTCTACTGTGTATTAACTAATGACCTTGGGCAAGTTGTTTTAACACCTCCTCACCTCAATTTCCTCATCTGTAGAGTAGTGGAGATAAAAGTAGCTTTCATAAAAGTAGCTTTCTTTCTAGTACCTGAGAGGCTGTTCCCTGCCCTCTTTAGTAGCTGTGGGTTCCTTGTTGGTCTTTGGGCAATGCCAAGAAGGTAGGAACTGATCTGGTCTGGGAATCATAGAAAAGGGCATTCTCCTCCCTTATGGTGTCCACAGTGTTAGGAGGACATGACTTCAGTACAGCTCAGAGAAGAAAACTTTTACAGTGGTTCATACAAGTTATGTCCCTGCCTATAAATAATCACATAAAACCAAAACACCGAACCCTTCCCCATTCAGCCCTCTCCCAACACCATAACACCCGCATCCCCTAATAAAAAGGGCATTTATCAAGACAGACAGAATGAGCAGCTTGATGGTTCTCACTGAGAGTTTTCTCAACCCTCCAATCCGCCTGTGGTTTCTGACATTTTGAGATGTACACGCATCGGTTAGCCCCATAACAGTCCCCACTGGATCCTGCTACAAGAAATGACCCTTAAATCCTTCCTTGTCCTTCCCTCCCCCATCACCCAACCTCAAAATAGGACAAGCATCAAAGAAAACTACCTGAATCATGTGAATCAAACAGGAGAGAGATGGAGGCTTGGAAGGAAATCTACCCTATTGCATCCTGATTCCAAAAAAGAAAAGAAAAAGCCTGAAAAAAGGAGAAAATGCAGGAACTCTGAGCAGACGGTGCCCCTAGCTCTGGGACAAGGAGAAACAGGATATTCAAAGAAGGGATTAGCCATCCTAAGTGCTAACCAAAGAGCAGTGGCTACTGTCTCTGGGAGGTGACAGTGAAGCATCCAACAGTGACCCTGGGCCATTACTGGTCAGGCACCTGGCAGTCAGAAGGGGAAACAGAGCAAGGAGGGTGTGACAAACTCTCTTTCAGTGCCTCCCACCAATAACAACCTTCAGGGTTGCTGCAGCAATTCTGCTTCTTGGGTCTTGCAGAACTTCAGCTGTGGCCAAATCAAACTCAGAACCACACCAGGAAGGCAACTTTGGAAAACAGAGTTCCCAGTGTAAACAAGTTGACAATAGAACAATCCAGCAAAGGTTGCCAGCCCAAGGGAGGTGAAACCCACTGAGGATGTCAGCTCTGCGAAAGGAATTCAGGCTGTTGGAAAACGGAAAAGTGCGTCACCTGGAGATTAGAGAGAGACCTGCGGACCAAGGCAGGCTTGAAGCCCACCCCCCCTGCAGCTGCGTTTCTAGTATAGCTTGCCCTGATTTCCACACGGGAATCTTCTCCACTTTTAAGTCTATCCAATATTTAGCAGCATTAGGAATGTGTGTCAATCAGAGTTCAGTACAGGAAATAGAGCAGAAAAGGATTTAATCCAGGGAATTGAGCACTTACAAAAGTTGTTGGAAGGGCTGGAGAAGTGGAGCCAGGGACCACCACTGCAGCACAGCCTTCAAGGTCCAGCCTCAAAGCCAAGATCCAGAGCCAGGACCTGCTGTGACTGTCTCTGGCCACAAGCTGTGATGGCAGTGGGCGGAGAGTTGGCCCCTGAAACTGCTCATGCCCCCGGCCTCCAGCTTGCCTGCCAGCAGCCTCTGCCTTGCTCTGCCTTCCAGTGTTAGTCAGCTCGGGCTGGTAACAGAGTATCACGAACTGGGTGGCCTAAAACCAGAAATTTATTCTCTCATAGCTCTGGAGGCTAGACATCTGAGATCAAGGTGTGGGCGGGGCCATGCTCCCTCTAAAGCTCTAGGTAGAATCCTTCCTTGCCTCTTCCTAGCCCCTGGTGGTGGCCGTGTTCCTTGGCTTAAAGCTGCATCACTCCCATCTCCGCCTCTGTCGTCGCATGGAGTTCTCCGTGTGTCTCTGTCTTCACATGGCATTTTCTTCTTCTTACAAGGACACCAGTCATATTGGATAGCGACACACCCTAATGACCTCATCTTAACTTGATTATGTCTGCAAAGACTCCGCTTCCAAATAAGGTCATATTCACAGGCACCGGAGGTTAGGACTTCAACATATCTTTTCGGGGGAACACAATTTAACCTATAACATTTCCTAACCTTGCATCTCATTGGCACAACCTCATTCACATCCAGAAGTCTAGGAAATGCAGTGTTAGCCTTCCAACTGGTCAAATAGAGTGAGGGCGAATAAAGGGGGAAAGCCCACCCATGTGGCCAGCACAGGGGCCACCGTGCAAGCACCGCTGTATTCTGGATGAACAGATGAGGTAATCCTGATACACAGAATGAGAGGCAGTGCAGTAGGGTGGTTAGTAGCACTGGATCCAATGTTTGAACCTGGCCCAGCTTCTGCTGGCTATGAGATCTCGGGCAGGTTAGTTACTTCTCCTCTGTAACCTTTAGCTTCCACACCTATAAGTGGGGATAATAACAGCCACCATTTCTCAGGGTTTACCTGAGTATCAGATGAGATTATGGACTCCAAGTTCCAAGGACCAGGCACACAGTAAGCCATCTACAATGGTAACCATTATTAAATTATCAAACTTACTAGATTTATTCTGTGTCCCACCATGGGAGAGAATCGAATGAAGCACAGACACATGGACGAACTGTATGTAAGGGTTCCCCCTGGCATGGTTAGGGCTTTATGTAAAAATCAGAAACTCCAAGAATTTGAGCCAAGGCATAAATTTCCTGATGTAAGGATTTTCTTACTCAGAGCAATGACCCATCAGAGTATCAAGAAGCTAAGGGATTTATCTCTGGAATAGATTTCTCCAAGTTCTGTTGGTGATTATTTAACTTTAGTTGACATAAGAAGAGAAAAAGCAGGTGTCAGCTAAAGTGTGGGTGTTTTCTTACACAAGCATTGTTACATGTTTATGTTCCTGAAAAAAGGAAGTAAAAGTCATATTAACCATGTTTAGGGTTCAGAGGACAAATGCTTGTTCAGTTTTAAAAGGTGCAATGGATTAAAATAACTTTTCGGTGGTCAACATGACTTGGATGGAGGCACATTCTGTATTTTACTATTATTAAATCTGTCTCTCTAAGTGAGATAAAGCAGTTGAGACAGAAATCAGACTTCCGTGCCTCAGACTGGGTCATAGGGAACATTTAGCTATTAAAAATTTGGCATTTTACATAAAAAAATGAAATAATGCCATTTGCAGCAACATGGATGGACCTAGAGATGATCATACTAAGTGAAGTCAGAAAGAGAAGGACAAACACCATATGATATCACTTATATGTGGAATCTAAAATATGACACAGATGAACTTACCTACAAAACAGACTCACAGACATAGAGAACAGACTTGTGGTTGCCAAGGAAGGGGGAGTGGGGGAGGGATGGATTGGGAGTTTGGGGTTAGTAGATGCAAACTATTATGTATAGAATGGATAAACAACAAGGTCCTACTGTACAGCACAGGGAAGTATATTCAATATCCTGTGATAAACCATAATGGAAAACAATATGAAAAAGATGTATGTATATGTATAGCTGAATCACTTTGCTGTGCAGCAGAAATTAACACATTGTAAATCAACTATACTCGAATAAAATAAATTTTTAAAAAATTAGGCATTGTACAATTCAATAATAAAAGGACAAACAACACAGTACAAGTATAGGAAAAAGATGTGAACAGACATTTCACCAATGAAGATACACAAATGGCCAATAAACACATGAAAAGATACTCAGCATCATTAGTCATCAGGGAAATGCAAAGTAAAACCACAACAATACACCACAATGCAACTACTAGAATGGCTAAAACACACAAAATAACAACAAAAACTGACAACACCAAGTGCTGACAAGGATGTGGAACGATTGGAACTCTTGCACATTACTGATAGGAATGCAACGTGGTGCAGTCACTCCGGAAAACAGTATGGCAGTATCTTTTAAAGTTAAACATAAACTTACTATGTGATTCTGCCATTCCACTCCTAGATATTTACCTATGACAAATGAAAACATACGTCCACACAAAGATGTGTGTGTGAATGTTCATAGTAGCTTTAGTCATAATCACCCAAAACTGGAAGCAACAAATGGTGGACGGATAAACAAATTGTAGAATATGCATACAGTGGCATACTACTCAGCAATAAAAAGGAACAAAATACGGGCTTCCCTGGTGGTACAGTGGTTAAAAATCCGCCTGCCAATGCAGGAGACATGGGTTCCAGCCCTGGTCAGGGAAGATCCCACATGCCGCAGAACAACTAAGCCCGAGCACCGCAACTACTGAGCCTGCACTCTAGAGCCTGTGAGCCACAACTACTGAGCCCACGTGCCACAACTACTGAAGCTTGTGCGCCTAGAGCCCGTGCTCTTCAACAAGAGAAGCCACCACAATGAGAAGCCCGCGCACCACAACAAACAGTAGCCCCACTCGTCACAACTAGAGAAAGCCTGTGCGCAGCAACGAAAGACCCAATGCAGGCAAAAGTAAATAAATAAAATAAATAAATTTATACTTAAAAAAAGGAACAAAATAGCAATACATGGAACAACACAGATCAATCTCAAAAACTTTATGCTAAAGTGAAAGAAGTCAAACACAAAAGGCAATATATTACATGAGAGCATTTATGTGTAATTCTAGAGAAGGCTAAACTATAATGACAGAGAGCAGACCAGTGGTTGCATGAGGCTGGTGGGGGGCGGGGAGCAACTGCACAGGGGCAGGAAGGATTTCTTAGGGTTAGGGGATGGTTCTGGTCTGTGTTGTGATGGTAGTTACATGACTGTATACAGTTACTCAAACTCTTCAAAGTGTACACTTCAAATGGGTGAACTTTATGTAAATGATATATTAATGCAAACATAAGCTTTGAGTTCTGATGTGACAGGCTTGGGGAGAGGGAGCAGTTGGAGGATAGGAGTGGGGTGGTGGTGCAGGGCATGGCTTATCTATGCGATGCCTGAACCCAGTGATTTATCCTCTAAGATCAAGCCTATCAGTTATAACTGGGAACCTAGTGCAGCCAAGCTCTGTTCCAAGAGGGGGTGTTAGCATCATATCTATAGGGTTTTTTTTTTTCGTTATAAAAATTTAGTGCTGGGGCTTCCCTGGTGGCGCAGTGGTTGAAAGTCCGCCTGCCGATGCAGGGGACACGGGTTCATGCCCCGGTCCGGGAAGATCCCACATATCGCAGAGCGGCTGGGCCCATGAGCCATGGCTGTTGAGCCTGCGCGTCCGGAGCCTGTGCTCCGCAATGGGAGAGGCTACACAGTGAGAGGCCCGTGCGCCGCAAAAAAAAAAAAAAAAATTAGTGCTTATTTTATTTTTTATATATATATTTACTTATTTATTTATTTTTGGCTGCGTTGGGTCTTTGTTGCTGAGCACGGGCTTTCTCTAGCTGTGTCAAGCGGGGGCTACTTTTTGTTGTGGTGTGCGGGCTTCTCATTGAGGTGGCTTCTCTTGTTGTGGAGCACAGACTCTAGGCGCGCGGGCTTCAGTAGTTGTAGCACGCGGGCTCAGTAGTTGCGGCTCGCGGGCCCTAGAGCACAGGCTTAGTAGCTGTGGCACACAGGCTTAGTTGCTCTGCGGCATGTGGGATCTTCCCCGACCAGGGCTCGAATCCGTGTCCCCTGAACTGGCAGGCAGATTATTAACCACTGCACCACCAGGGAAGTCCCTAGTGCTTTTTAATGTTATACTGATTTTTATTATAGCTACAAAAGGAAGTGAGGATAGGTGTCATCATACATCAAAGAGCAGATGAGAAGCGGTGAGGTCTACATTAAATGAGAAAGCATATGTGAAGCAGAGTTCACAGAGGACGTTCACAAATGGCAACTATTATTATTTGCCTAGGTTGATGTGGTCAGCATAGAAGTGTGAGGCCAGGCTTCTCACAGGGGAGAAGCAGCAGAGACCTGGGAACAGGATTAGAGTGGCGAGGCCATAGCCTTTCAGCCCCAGTGACTTCTCTTTAGAACAGGTATTTTATGACACCCTTTTTGCTAACCCCAACCCTTTTGCCAACAGCTTCTTGGCTTCTGATCTGATTTCCTACCCTTGCTATCCAGGGCAGCATCGTGGTCCACTTAGCCCCCACCCTCATTCAGATCACTTCCAGCTTGCTCTCCCTCTCGGTCTCCATCTCTTCCTCCAAGAGGAATTGCTGCGTTTTAAAGTTAATCCAGGACAAGAAGAGCCAAATGTGTCTCAGGATGCAGTTCCCAGAAGAACTGAGGGGAGGAGAGGGCGTCCTGGGCTTCCCTCCAGGGCCCAGGCATAGGGGCTCCAAGTCATAAGGGCTGAGCCCCGGTGTCCAAAGAGGCCTGAGATCAGCAATGTGTGGGTTTCTTGCTCTTCCCTTTGAGCCCACGTGTCTACTGCAGCCTTTTACAGAAGGAGAGTCAGCAATTCATTCCAGGACCTTCTATGTGCCAGACACTGCCCCAGGTGCTGGGGACTCTGAGACAAAGAGGGAAAGTCCCCACCTTCCAGGCACTCACAGTCTGGTTGGAAGAGATAGACAGTTGCTGGTGATCACAATGGAAACCAGAGCAAGGGTTTAGAGAAGCCGTGCTGGGAACATAAGAAGGAGAGAGCTGTCTCTGCACACTATTTTTTAAAACAGAAAATTACTTTCTATTTACTTCCCATTAAAGAATTTAAAAAGTATATCGGCGTGATGGGGCACCAAATTATTAGGCTGCCCAGGATGTCCTCATGCTTTAGGCCAGCCTGGACTAGGTTTGTCCAGTCTCCCTCTGCACCCACCCCAGCCCTCACCTTCTGCAGCTTTCAGAGGTTCAGTCCTCTGAACCAGGTATTCTGAACCTGATTCTGGGGGTGGGGCTTCTGCAAATCAGGCCCTTGTCAACTGGGGATTATGGTTTGTAGTTCAACAAAGGGAAAATCAAGAGGCAAATCCAAGCAGGTCTGGACTCACGAGGAGCAGATGGAGAGAAGGGAATGAAGTGGGAATGGGGAGGCAAGTTGGGAGGAGTTCTGAGCTTCATCCTGGTGGTTTACGACAGGGTCACAGGAGGGGACGTGTCCCGGGGGCTTATTGGGATCACCAGTATGCTCCCAACCTTTGCTGAGTGCCTACTGTGTGCCAGGCCCTGTGCCAAGGGCTTTCTCTATACCAAGCTCCTACCCTCTCAACAGGCCCTAGACTCCAGCGTGATCCCAAGGAGAGAGTGGCTATGAGTGAAATCTGAGGCTATGAGCGGCCTTTCATTTTCCAACTTGATAAGAGCAACATATATGACAAAGGATTATTTTTAATACAAAGGACTGTGCAATCAAGAAATTATGGATAAAATTATACTAAAAAAACCCCATGATGGGCTAATGAGCGTATGGAAATATGCTCAGCTTCCTTAAATAATATGGTATGAAAACTAAAATTAGATACCATTATGTCTTCATCTATCAAAATATTTTTAAAGAAAATTCTGGTTTGGTGAAGTTGTAATAAAATGGGCAGGCGAGTAATGGCTGGCAGATGTATAAATTAATCAACTGTGGCACCTTGTTAATGTGTACCAAGATGTACATAGTACTAGCCTAGTAGTTCCATTTTAGAAGAAGATAGATAAGGATGTGAATGCAAGGATGTTTGTCATACATGTAAAGGACAAAAACTGGAAATGACCTTAAGGCCCAACAACAGGACAACTGATCAAATGATAGGTTGATCACACACATACACACACACTTCCCCACACAGAGAATCTGAGCTTAATTTTGTTCTTAAAAAGGATATTTATATATTTTCTCTCATTGTTTCTCTTTATACACATGCAGAGAACAAAAGACTGGCAAGAAATGCACCAAAACATATTTATTTTGGAAAGGCAGGACTATGGGCTGCCTTTATTTATTTTTTCTTTAAAATTTTCCATAATAACTTTGAATTGGTTTCATTATCTGAAAAAATATTTTTAAAAATCTGTGACATATTCTTGCTAAAAATTAATCAAATGAGCCTTAACTCCCACTTTGCATGACAGAGAGATAAGTGAAATGACACCACGAAGAAACAAGTTGACAACATGCAGAAGATGGAACCTTTTATAAAGAAACCGATTATCTTCTCCAAAAGTTGATATGATAAGGGAAAACAATTGGGGGAACCATTCTAGATGAACGAAAACTAAACAGGCATAGCAACCAAATGCCACGTTCAAATCTTGATTGGGTCCTGACTTAGAGTCAGGTCCAAATGACATTGTAGGGACAATTGGGGAAAGTGAAATATGGATCTTCATTTTGATCTTCACTTGGCTAAACTACAGACATGCCACCCAGCTGGCAAATACCTGATCTGCAAAAGCCCCACCCCTAGAACCACAGTCCATAATAGACACACTCAGAGAGGCCATTATGGTATGTTCCTAAACAAAGGGGAATTCTGCACAACTTCAAAACAGCACATTTTTCATTTTACATAAAATGCCTATTAGAAAACAATTTAAATTCAGTTTTGGTAACTAAACTTTCAGTAAGTACCACTTATTAAGTATCAACATCTTGGCTTACTGCACAGTAATTCCCCCGTGACTCCCAACCAGCGGGGACATGTAAGATGCTGTGGGTGGGCTGGTGGAAGGAGACCACCCAGCACTGTCCCTCATTCCACATGGGTGCCTGACATCCCCCAGGCTAATCCTGAGCCCGGTGGGGTGTGTGTGTGTGTGTGTGTGTGTGTGTATGTGTGCACGCGCGCGCGTGTGTGTCTACTTCTAATTAACAAAAGCTAGGAAACTCTTGACTCAGGGACCAATTTTACAAGTCGCCAACTTTACCTCACTAGATTCTGTTATTTGGTTCAAAAGCTTCCGTTTGTGGGTAGAGGGACAAAAATATCTAACAGCAGCCTACGACTTACAGAATTCTTTTACTGACACATCACATTTAAAAGACTCCAAAGCTCCCAAGGGGGCAACTGTTCCTTTCAGTCTTGGAGTACGTCCTTGCTGACGAGAATTTTTGCCAGTCTCCATTTTCTTCTTTTGTGCAGGGGAGGGGGTGAGCAGGGAACCCACAAGTCTGTGTGGTGGGTAAAGTAGGGAATTGTTATCCCCATTTTATAGACTTTTTATAATATAAATATAAAAATATATAATGTAAAAATATATTTCTATATAAGAATATGCATTTGCTATATACAATATAAATATAAAATATAGGAGCTGACACTCAGAGATAAGCCAGCTGCCAACTCCAGGCAAAATACCACCTGGATAGCCTGTGGGGCCCGCAAAGCTCAGTTTATTGCTCTGCAGCAAGTGGGGAGGTCAAGGGTACTATATTTATAGGATTTGAGGGTCTGGTTTAAGGTGGATCTTCAACTGTGGGGAGCTGATTGGAATTGGACTAAGTTCCTGATACAATAGTTGAGGGTTGGGAAAAAGAAAGGAAGTTTTTGAATGAACCTTAAGAGTAAACAGGCATTTGCTAAAACCAGCTGAGCGATCCACTGTTCTGAGAAAGGGGCTATTTACCCTGACGAAGGCTAGTTGAGTGATAAATAAAAATTCAGATAAATGGATTTTCAGTAAGTTCATAAGACAAATAAAACAATTATTTGTAACTTCATCTTCCTGGGCAGGAATATTCTGCAGAGAGCAGAGGGCTAATTTTATTTTATTTTTTTGAATTTTATTTAATTTATTTTTTTATACAGCAGGTTCTTATTAGTAACCCATTTTATACACATCAGTGTATACATGTCAATCCCAATCTCCCAATTCATCCCACCACCACCACCAAACCCCAATGCTTTCACCCTTGGTGTCCATACGTTTGTTCTCTACATCTCTGTCTCACTTTCTGCCCTGCAAACCGGTTCATCTGTACCATTTTTCTAGATTCCACATATATGCGTTAATATATGATATTTGTTTTTCTCTTTCTGACTTACTTCACTCTATATGACAGTCTCTTGATCCATCCACGTCTCTACAAAGGATCCAATTTTGTTCCTTTTTATGGCTGAGTAATATTCCGTTGTATATATGTACCACATCTTCTTTATCTGTTCGTCTGTCGATGGGCATTTAGGTTGCTTCCAGACCTGGCTATTGTAAATAGCGCTGCAAAGAACATTGGGGTGCCTGTGTCTTTTTCAATTCTGGTTTTCTCTGGGTATATGTCCAGTAGTGGGATTACTGGGTCATATGGTAATTCTATTTTTAGTTTGTTAAGGAACCTCCATACTGTTCTCCATAGTGGCTGTACCAATTTACATTCCCACCAACAGTGCAAGAGGGTTCCCTTTTCTCCACACCCTCTCCAGCATTTGTTGTTTGTAGATTTTCTGATGATGCCCTTTCTAACTGGTGTGAGGTGATACCTCATTGTAGTTTTGATTTGCATTTCTCTAATAATTAATGATGTTGAGCAGCTTTTCATGTGCTTCTTGGCCATCTGTATGTCTTCTTTGGAGAAATGTCTACTTAGGTCTTCTGCCCATTTTTGGACTGGGTTGATTGTTTTTTTAATTTTGAGCTGCATGAACTGTTTATATATTTTGGAGATTAATCCTTTGTCCGTTGATTTGTTTGCAAATTTTTTCTCCCATTCTGAGGGTTGTCTTTTCGTCTTATTTATGGTTTCCTTTGCTGTGCAAAACCTTTTAAGTTTCATTAGGTCCCATTTGTTTATTTTTGTTTTTATTTCCACTACTCTAGGAGGTGGATCAAAAAAGATCTTGCTGTGACTTATGTCAAAGAGTGTTCTTCCTACGTTTTCCTCTAAGAGTTTTATAGTGTCTGGTCTTACATTTAGGTCTCTAATGCATTTTGAGTTTATTTTGGTGTATGGTGTTCGGGAGTGTTCTAATTTCATTCTTTTACATGTAGCTGTCCAGTTTTCCAAGCACCACTTATTGAAGAGACTGTCTTTTCTCCTTTGTATATCCTCGCCTTCTGAGTCATAGATTAGTTGACCATAGGTGTGTGGGTTTATCTCTGGGTCTTCTATACTGTTCCATTGATTAAATTTCTGTTTTTGTGCCAGTACCATATTGTCTTGATTACTGCAGCTTTGTAGTATAGTCTTAAGTCTTGGAGCCTGATTCCTCCACCTCCATTTTTTTCCCTCAAGACCGCTTTGGCTATTCAGGGTCTTTTGTGTCTCCATATAAATTTTAAGGTTTTTTGTTCTAGTTCTGTAAAAAATACCATTGGTAATTAGATAGGGATTGCATTGAATCTGTACATTGCTTTGGGTGGTACAGTAATTTTCACAACATTGATTCTTCAAATCCAGGAACATGGTATATCTCTCCATCTGTTGGTATCATCTTTAATTTCTTTCATCAGTGTCTTAGTTTTCTGCACGCAGGTCTTTTGTCTCCCCAGCTAGGTTTATTCCTAGGTATTTTATTCTTTTTGTTGCAATGTTAAATGGGAGTGTTTCCTTAATTTCTCTTTCAGAGATTTCATCATTAGCGTATAGGAATGCAAGAGATTTCTGTGCATTAATATTGTATCCTGCAACTGGCATCTTTAGGATTCTCTATGTATAGTATCATGTCATCTGCAAACAGTGACAATTTTACTTCTTCTTTTCCAATTTGTATTCCTTTTATTTCTTTTTCTTCTCTGATTGCCATGGCTAGGACTTCCAAAACGATGTTGAAAAATAGTGGTGATAGTGGACATTCTTGTCTTGTTCCTGATCTTACAGGAAATGCTTTCAGTTTTTCACCATTGAGAATAATGTTTGCTGTGGGTTTGTCATATATGGCCTTTATTATGTTGAGGTAGGTTCCCTCCATGCCCACTTTCTGGAGAGTTTTTATCATAAATGGGTGTTGAATTTTGTCAAAAGCTTTTTCTGCATCTATTGAGATGATCATATGGTTTTTCTTCTTCAGTTTGTTAATATGGTGTATCACATTGATTGATTTGCGTATATTGAAGAATCCTTGCATCCCTGGGATAAATCCCACTTGATCATGGTGTATGATCCTTTTAATGTGTTGTTGGATTCTGTTTGCTAGTATTTCGTTGAGGATTTTTGCATCTATATTCATCAGTGATACTGGTCTGTTATTTTCTTTTTTTGTAGTACCTTTGTCTGGTTTTGGTAGCAGGGTGATGGTGGCCTCATAGAATGAGTTTGAAAGTGGTCCTTCCTTTGTAATTTTTGGAAGAGTTTGAGAGGAAGGGTGTTAGCTCTTCTCTACATGTTTGATAGAATTCACCTGTGAAGCCATCTGGTCCTGGACTTTTGTTTGTTGGAAGATTTTTAATCACAGTTTCAATTTCATTACTTGTGATTGGTCTGTTCATATTTTCTATTTCTTCCTGGTTCAGTCCTGGGAGGTTATACCTTTCTAAGAATTTGTCCATTTCTTCCAGGTTGTCCATTTTATTGGCATAGAGTTGCTTGTAGTAGTCTCTTAGGATGCTTTGTATTTCTGTGGTGTCTGTTGTAACTTCTCCTTTTCATTTCTAATTTTATTGATTTGAGTCCTCTCCCTCTTTTTCTTGATGAGTCTGGCTAATGGTTTATCAATTTTGTTTATCTTCTCAAAGAACCAGCTTTTAGTTTCATTGATCTTTGCTATTGTTTTCTTTGTTTCTATTTCATTTATTTCTGCTCTGGTCTTTATGATTTCTTTCCTTCTGCTACCTTTGGGTTTTGTTTGTTCTTCTTTCCCTAGTTCCTTTAGGTGTAAGGTTAAATAGTTTATTTCAGATTTTTCTTGTTTCTTGAGGTAGGCTTGTATAGCTATAAACTTCCCTCTTAGAATGGCTTTTGCTGCATCCCATAGGTTTTTGATCATCGTGTTTTCATTATCATTTGTCTCTAGGTGTTTTTTGGTTTCCTCTTTGATTTCTTCAGTGATCTCTTAGTTATTTAGTAACGTACTGTTTAGCCTCCATGTGTTTGTGTTTTTTACATTTTTTTCCCCTGTAGTTGATTTCTAATCTCAGAGCCTTGTGGTCAGAAAAGATGCTAGATATGATTTCAATTTTCTTAAATTTACTGAGGCTTAATTTGTGACCCAAGATGTGATCTATCCTGTAGAATGTTCCATGTGCACTTGAGAAGAAAGTGTAATCTGCTGTTTTGGGATGGAATGTCCTATAAACATCAATTAAATCTATCTGGCCTATTGTGCCATTTAAAGCTTGTGTTTCCTTATTATTTTTCTCTTTGGATGATCTGTCCATTGGTGTAAGTGAGGTGTTAAAGTCCCCCACTATTATTGTATTACTTTCGATTTCCTCTTTTAGAGCTGTTAGCAGTTGCCTTATGTACTGAGGTGCTCCTATGTTGGGTGCATATATATTTATAATTGTTATATCTTCTTCTTAGATTGATCCCTCGATCATTATGTAGTGTCCTTCCTTGTCTCTTGTAATATTCTTTATTTTAAAGTCTATTTTATCTGAGTATTGCTACTCCAGTTTTCTTTTGATTTCCATTTGCATGGAATATCTTTTTCCATCCCCTCACTTTCAGTCTGTATGTGTCCCTAGGTCTGAAGTGGGTCTCTTGTAGACAGCATATATATGTCTTGTTTTTGTATCCATTCAGCAAGGCTGTGTCTTTTGGTTGGAGCATTTAATCCATTGATGTTTAAGGTAATTATCGATATGTACGTTCCTGTTTCCATTTTCTTAATTGTTTTGGGTTTGTTTTTGTAGGTCCTTTTCTTTTCTTGTGTTTCCCACTTAGAGAAGTTCCTTTAGCATTTGTTGTAGAGCTGGTTTGGTGGTGTGGAATTCTCTTAGCTTTTGCTTGTCTGTAAAGCTTTTGATTTCTCTGTCGAATCTGAATGAGATCCTTGCTGGGTAGAGTAATCTTGGTTGTAGGTTCTTCCCTTTCATCACTTTAAGTATATCCTGCCACTCCTTTCTGGGCTGCAGAGTTTCCACTGAAAAATCAGCTGATAATCTTATGGAGATTCCTTTGTATGTTATGTTTTTCCCTTGCTGCTTTCAATAATTTTTCTTTGTCTTTAATTTTTGCCAATTTGATTACTATGTGTCTTGGTGTGTTTCTCCTAGGTTTATCCTGTATGGGACTCTCTGCACTTCCTGGACTTGGGTGGCTATTTCCTTTCCCATGTTAGGGAAGTTTTTGACTATAATCTCTTCAAATATTTTCTCAGGTCCTTTCTCTCTCTCTTCTCCTTCTGGGACCCCTATAATGTGAATGTTGTTGCGTTTAATGTTGTCCCAGAGGTCTCTTAGGCTGTCTTCATTTCTTTTCATTCTCTTTTCTTTACTCTGTTCCGCAGCCGTGAATTCCACCATTCTGTGTTCCATGTCCCTTATCCGTTCTGCCTCAGTTATTCTGCTATTGATTCCTTCTAGTGTAGGTTTCATTTCAGTTATTGTATTGTTCATCTCTGTTTGTTCTTTAATTCTTCTAGATCTTTGTTAAACATTTCGTGCATCTTCTTGATCTTTGACTCCATTCTTTTTCCAAGGTTCTGGATCATCTTCACTATCATTATTCTGAATTCTTTTTCTGGAAGGTTGCCACTTCCAGAAAAAGGTCTCCACTTCATTTAGTTGTTTTTCTGGGGTTTTATCTTGTTCCTTCATCTGGTACATAGCCCTCTGCCTTTTCATCTTGTCTATCTTTCTGTGAATGTTGGAGGGTTAATTTTAATGCACACAGTCTTAGAACTTAATCCTGTTAAGCTGTGGGTCTGCAGGTAGCTTCATGCTCTGAGGGTAGTGACTTGCTCAGGTCCACAGGAAGTTGACCCAAGTTTTCAGATCCAAGCCCTGGCCCTTCTTTCACACCACAGTGCCTGTCTTCACTACTGTGGTGCTGAGCTCACCCTGCTCAGATTTGCCAAAACAAAACCCCTCACACAGAAGATATATAAGGTTACGTAGGCCCCAGGGATACTGTACTGGGTTAAACAGTGTCCCCCTAAAATTCAGCTCTACTCAAACCTTCCTTGGAAATAGGGTCTAGGTTATAATTGGTTAAGATGAAGTCATACTGGATTAGAGAGGGCCCTAAATCCAATGACTAACTAAATCCAATGACCTTTCTAAGAGGGTCATTTGAAGACACACCAGGAAGAAGGCCATGTGGCAATGGGGCAGAGATTGCAGTGATGCAGCTACAAACCAAAGAGCATCAAGGATTGTCAGTAGCCACCAGAAGCTAGGAAGAATCAAGGAAGTATTTTTCCCTGGAGCTGTCAGAGGGAGGATGGGTCACCTTGATTTTGGACTTTCAGCCTCCAGAACTGAGAGAGAATCAATTTCTGTTGTTTCAAGTACCCCCCCGACCCCTACCACCCTGCTCTGCCAAGCGTAGAACACAGTCCAGACTTGACACCCTGAGTGGGAACCCTGGACCCTGGGGTGGGATGTGCAGCCTCCCTGGGCTCTGAAGTGGGTGGGGAAATCTAATGAGGGCAGAGGGACACTGTCCATGTCATATCTTTTTCTGGCAGTCTGGCCACTTTGCCAACATTCAAGAAGGGACCCTTTAAAAAAGTGTCCTCGAAACAATCAATTCTGGAAAAGCTTCAAAATACACCACTTCCCACTGTGTCCCTCAACTTTCCCCTCCAGAGGGGAGAGCCTCATTCCCTGTCCATGCTGTACAGGAAAGAACAGAGCGCATAGGAGGGCAGTGCTCATCCTCTTCCCTCCCAGTGGGCGGGCAGGCATGGTGACAGCCTTTCCCTTAGGACAGGGGCACTTAGAAATCTGGGCCACTTCAGAAACCTCCCAGCAGGAACCAACAGCTGTTTTGGAAGCCTGCACGGAGTTCTGACTTAACCCACCAGCCTGAAAATAGCTTGGTCCTTTTCCCCATGAAAAACAAGGTTTAACAGTAATTAATTTGGCAAACGATGATCGGGCATCCCTGGGAGAACACTGCAGAGACTCCTGTTGGAAACCAAGAAATGTAGGATATAAAGTCCTGTCCTCCAGGGAGCCATTGGTGAAAATGTTAACTAGGGCTTGAATGCTTGGGTTTTCAAAGTGAGTGCTCATATCATCTCAGCCATCTTCCCCATCTTACTGGTGAGAAACCTGAGGCTCAAAGAGGATGAGTGATTTGCCCTAACCTGGGACCCTCCAGGAATCTCACCCAAGATAGGGAGCTGGAACCAGAGTTCAGTTCTAAGTTCTTCCTCTGAGGACACGATATGTATGTACATTCCCAGGGAGAGAGGGAGGAGGGCAGGGGCCGGAGGCAGTGGGAACCCAGGGCCAAAGTTCCAAATCGATCCTTGAGTGGGAGAGGAAGGAGTCTACTGACGTCCCAGCATAGCAGCAAGATGGAAATCCAAGGGCATCCAGCAACCTGTAGGGCGGGCGGGGGGTGGGCGGGGCAGGAGAGCACAGAGCCTCAGATGTAGGCCTCGGACACTGACTCCAAAGATGTAAGTGAAGGATGGAATATACGAGCCGCTCCTCATGATTTTAGAGCCATTAGTGTCCCAAACCGTTCACACAAAACTATCATGGGGTGGGGGTTGGGGTGGGAGGACTTTTAAATCCTGAGGATGGGTCCCATTTCCAGAGATTCTGACTTCATTTGTCAGGTGTGGCCTGGAGCTGTCAGAGCTCCCAGGGGGTGCTGGGGACAGCCAAGGTGGCAAGCCCCTGCTTCAGAGACCTCCCAGTTTTTATAATCCTGCATTGGCGTTTCTCCTCCTTCTCCCCTCCTTTAGAAAATTATACAAGGATCCCAGGAGTTGTAGGCAGGACTTAGAGTTAATATCTGACCAACAGAGGCCTACCTGGGTCTGGGTGAGGAGAGCCAGCCTAAGTGACCCTGTGTATGTGTGTACTGTGTATGTTTAAATATAGGGAAAATCTACATAGAGTAGAATTGACTCTTTGAAATTTACAGTTTTATGGCAGGTTTGACAGAGGCATATGATCCTGTAACCATCAACCACAATCAAGATACAGAACAGTTCTATCACCACAAAATAGTCTCGAGGGACACTTCTGAATGTAGTTCCAGTGGCCTGATTGGGGGTAGAGGTTCAAAACCTAATCCCCCCAACTCTCTGCCCCTCTCAAAGTAGCATGTCTCTGGTACCTTCTCCTATTTCTGGTCCAGGCAACTTTCCTGATAATTGGGAGCAATTATTCCCCCAAAACCAGCTCTGCCTCATTAGAGCCTCTGTTGAAAAAGGCAGGTTGCTAATGTCACTTTTCTTGCTTCTCCTGAGACCAATTTTCCTGAACTACACAACACCCACAGTCAATACCTCACTCAAATGACTTCTGGTGGGAGAAAAAAATTCACCTGTTACCCAAAGCCATCACAAGCACTTTCCTCACACAGCTGTTCCCAGCTCCTGAGACATGATTTAATTGGTCCAGAGGTCACAGGATCTTCTTCAAATTAGGGTCCCACACCAGAAGCTGCCATCTGCACCGGGGACAATCCAGACAAGGCTTTGGAGGACAAACAGTCGTCCACTCTTTGAAGCAGCATAAGTTCCTTAGCAGCTGCCTGGTTCCTTTCCAAAGGCAGATGCCCTGGAGGCCGGAGCTCATCTGTACCTCCAAGCCAATTATTTGGGAATCAGGGTGGAATGAACAGAACGAGAAATTCCCACTCTGTCCCTTTGCCTTTTCCAGAGCAGCTGTCATAAGGGTAGAACAGGGTTTCCAAGGCAGGGAGGGGCCTTCGAGATCTTATCTTTCTGATTTTGTGGAAGGAGAACTGCCCACCTAGGGGCCCGGTAGTATGTCAACTCCATCACGCCCTCCCCTGTGATGCTCACGTCACATGAACTCTGACCTCAGTGTCCAGGGCAGGAGGGGGCCCAGGGACAAGCTGAGTGGCAGAAACACGATGAACAAGGAGCGGTGCCTGTGTGGAAGTGTCTTTAACAAAATGTTCCCATGTAGGGAGGACTTGGGAAAAAATGGAGAGGCCAGGGTGGGACTTAGGCTACCTGGTGAAGTCAATGAAACTCCAGCTCAAATGATTCCTCCCCCACAAACTGCTCCTCTAAAAGTCTAAAGTAATGTGTGCTCTGCTCCCGGGACCCTGATGATCCGCACTCCCCTGGGCCTTGGAATGACTTCAGTTCAGGCAAAGCCTCCCAGGCAGACCAGGGCTGGGGGCCTTCAAAGGGAGCTGGGTGGCTCCTCTGGACCCCTATTCCACTCCCAACAGACTTGTTTCATTGTGTTTTGTTTTGTGGCTCTGTTTCCTTTTCTTAAGACTATTTTTTTTTAGAGGAGTTTTAGGTTCACAGCAAAATTAAGGGAGAAGGTACAGAGATTTCCCATAAGCTCTCTGCCCGCACTTATACGTAGCCTCCCCCATTATCAACATCCTCCACCAGAGTGGTACATTTGTTACAACTGATGACCTATCATAGTCACCCAAAGTCCACAGTTTACCTTAGGGCTTGCTCTTGGTGTTGTGCCTTCTGTGGGTTTGGACAAAAGTATAATGACATATATCCACCATTATAGTATCACACAGAGTAATTTCACTGTTCTAAAAATTCTCTGTGCTCCACCTATTCATCCCACTAGCCTCTGCCCTCCTTCCAACTCCTGGGAACCACTGAGCTTTTTATTGTTGCCTTAATTTTGCCTTTTCCAAAATGTGATATAGTTGGAACCCTACAGCATGTGGCCTTTTCATATTGGCTTCTCTCACTTAGTAACATGCACTTAAGGTTTCTCCGTGTCTTTTCATAGCTTGATAGCTCATTTCTTTTTAGCGCTGAATAATACAATACATCCATTGTCTGGATGTACCAAAGTTTATTTATCCATGCACCTACTGAAGGACATCTTGGTTGCTTCTAAGTTTTAGCAATTATGATTAAAACTGCTATAAACATCCATATGCAGGTTTTGGTATACACCCAACATACTAGTCTTTCGTCGGAGTGGGAAGAGGGAGCCACTGCAACGCCCCTCTCCGACCCTGCCCCGGGCCCATCTGAGACTGTAGCAGAGCTCCTGGTCACTAGAGTCCCCCATGGACCACACTCCTCGCCGACGAAAATACACGTGCCCTCGTTCAGCCTGGGGTGGTCTAATTACCTCCTGATTTAGAGAATCCTTAAGTCAAAAGCAAATAATACTAGCTGACATCATTGTGCTGTTTGTCCACCTCTGCTTGGAAGACAGGCAGTGCCCGTTGACCACCGAGCCCCATTGGTTTCCTGGGTCTGTGCTCAGGCTGCTCCACCCCTGTAAACCCTGTCCCACCCAATCCCTGCATGCTCTTCAACAGCTCAGATGACAACTTGTCCACAAAGCTGTCCCCAAGTGCCCCACTAGGAAGCCATGCCTCCTCTCCTCACCCCCTTTCAAATAATCTAATTAAAGAACAGTTTTAGATTTATGAAGAAGTTCCAAGATAGCAGCAAGAGTTCCTAAATACTCCTCACCCAGTGTCCCCTGATGTTAATATCTTAGGTTACCATGGTACATTTGCCAAACGAAAAAACCAACATTGGTACACTACTGTGAACTAAACTTCACACTTTGTCCAGATATCATTCGTTTTTCCTTAAAGTCCTTTTTCTGTCCCAGGATCCCCTCCAGGATGCACATTACATCTAGCTGTCATTTCTCCTTAGGTTCCCCTGATGTGTGATAGTTCTTCAATCACAGTTTGGGCTTGTCTGATGTTTTTTCTCGTGCTTGGATGGGGTTATGGGTTTCTGGGAGGAAGTGTGCAGAGGTGAAGTGCCCCCATCCTCATCATTACACCCTGTTCTTTATTACTTATTGCCACATTCTCCTAGCCTCTTTTCTTGCCTCTTTTGTCCAATCCGTCCTCCACAGAGTGGGTTACAAGACCTACCCACAATCTTAGTAGATGCCTGAGTGGATGCCACATAGCAGGCATTGTTCCAGCCCTGAGGTTCCTAAGATACCACCAGAGAATAATAATTACAATACCAAATGCCTTCTCCTGGGTCCTTAGGTCTTGGGGACCTAAGAGAATCAAGGATCAAGGATGGTCTCCCATCATTGGGTGAGGTCTCAGGCCTCTCTCTGGCTCCCTCTGGTTTTGCTGGTGGGGTGCTCTCTGCGTAGATTGTGGGTATGGCCCTTGTCAGGTGTGTTCTGCCTCAGCTTGGCCCCCTTTGTCACTGAGGATGCCCTCAGAGAGGGACAGGGACTGTCCAAGGGGGAGAAACGGCACCCCTTCCCTCTCCCACTACCAACATGGGCTATGTTTGAGAGGGGTGAGGGGCTGGAGGAGGCAGATATGGGTCAGGAGGCAGTGGGGTGGGGCTGGATGAATCCATTTAGTGCCCTGGGCAAGAAAAGACATCTATTATCTGTCATGCCTCCTCCGTATACCTAACTCCAAATGAAAATCATAAAGCACAATATTTATATGTATGCTGAAATTATAATAACTTCTTAATTATCTGGTTGCCATGGTTCTGCATAGGTCTGTTGAAAGTAAATTTCCCTCCTTCCCTCCACTTTGTCTCTGCCCCACGAAGCCCAGCTCGGTTGGGAGGTCCTCTTCATTTCTCACTGTCTTCCTAGCACCTCTCCTCCCAGTGTCCCAAAGGCCAGGACACCCTCATTCTTTCTCCTCTGGCTCTTCCATGCGCCCACAGTTCCCCTCCGACCATGTTGAGACCGGTTGTTTTTCAAAGGCAACATTGTAAAGATCTTGGATGCATTCCCTTCTGAGAGAGAAGAGCAGCGTTCAGCTCCCCGCCTCCCTCACAGCCAGGGTTCCTCAACTGCAAATGTTTCAGCAAAGGCATGCCCAAGAAGCAATAAAGATGGCACAGCCCATCAAAGAGACTAAGGGGCATTCTAAACCAGCCGAAGGCCACAGTCAGTCCACAAACCAGCCCATGGCATTACTTCATTCTCGATGGGTGAGTCTGGCTCACACTTCCCCTTCATTCATGCCCTAGACAGAGGGTGCTGGAGCCACTCTTCTGGCTCGAGAGCCCATTGGGTGCATCTCTTCCCGACTTTATTCAGTGGCATCATGTCAACAGCTTGAAATGGGCCGTGGTGGGAGTGATTACACCACAGCAACCAGCAAACGCTACAACTCAGGGCCCCTGCTCTCCCCAGAGCTGGTGACCAGTTAAACATACACCAGCCTACCCCTGCCTTGAGGCCAGGTTTCCCATAGTGACAAATCAGCACCACAACCTTTTTCCAAAAAAAACGATCAGCGGGGGCTCCCTGCTCCTCAAATGCTCCACAGAAACCCCCTTCTTCCTGCAGATTCTCTAACTCCATAGGCAAACCTCTGGCGTCCTCCTTCCTAGCTGCACATCCTTGGGTAAGTCCCAGGTCTTCGCTGGCCCTCTGGTCCCCCATGCATAAAACAGGGACAGTACTATCTACCCCATAGGTAGGTGGCATCTAACGGGGCTTTAGAATGGGCCTGTGCCACTGTAATAAGTGACCTCCAGGCAGTGTTGAGTCTACGCCTCTCTCCTCTGGAGGGAGAAGGTTTTCCTCTTCCCTACCACCAGCACCTCAGATGGGGCTCCATGTCCGCAGAATGAAATTCTACTTCTCCCTCAAGGCTTAGACTGGAAACCACTTCCTTCATGCAGCCTTCTCAAATTTCCCAGATTGGAATCCATCCCTTTTCCCACAGCTGTTGGTTCCTCCATTTCTGGGTTTATTGCAATGTGCTTTGCCTTGGAGGAGCATCAGCTCTTGATCATCATTGTAACCTCACAAGTACCTAAGATGCAGTAACCCTGAGGTTTCCACACTTTAATGAGTGGAAAAATCACTTGGAGAGTTGGCTACTCTGATAGATATCCAGACCACTGCCAGAGATTCTGATTCATTAGGTCTGCGGTGGGGCCCAGAAACCTGTATGCTTAACAAATACCCCAGGGGATTCAAATGCAGGTGGCATGTAGACCACACTTAAACCAGCATGGCAGCATGGAAATGCCCATGAAATAAACACAGGAAGACGTTGAGACCCTGGGGAGGGGGAGGGGGAAGTAACTTGTCCAAGATCACACAGCTGGAGAGTGATAAAGCCAGGATTCAGACGCAGTTGCAGTCAGAGGTGCACATACTCTGTACATATTCTTTGGGAAGGAGAACACACCATGTGGGCCACTTGTACGGCTCTAAACTCTAAGGCTATGCTGGTGGCCATTGTGGGCTTTCTTCCTGTAAAGGAGCTAAACGATTTCAGGAAAACATGTGCACACGCGCACACACACCCCTTTAAACTGCTGTTTCTCAGAGGGTCTGCCCCAGCAGACAGCCCTCCTCCTACTCAGTCATACTCCTCAGCTACATTGGTAAGGTGTCAGATTAATTGCTAGATGTTGCCGGCATCACCTCTGATGAAGAATCAGCCTTCTGCCCCAACACTGAGAAATACAGAGATCTCAAGGTCCGTGTCTGCTTTCCCCCTCCCCACGTCCCCAGCAAGGTAGCTTCGATGAAGTCCTGGAAGGTGCCAGGTGCGGAAATAAGTGAAGACTACCCAAATGAGAACAAACAAAGGCTATTTATTCAGAGCTTGCTATATAGCAAGGGAGTCAGCACTTGCCTTTGGCAGAGACTCAAAGGCAGGCGGGGGAGTGGGAAAGCTGTGTAGTGGAGAAAGGGAAGGTTTCAGGTGTGTCCTGATTGGAGGCTGTGGGCAGAGGGAGCTGGAGGTGGGCTAACTAGAAGCCGGGCGTCCTATGTGATTGGTTAGGGGAGCATATTTGGCCTTCTGTGATTGGTCCTAAGTTGGAAGGAAGACACACATTAGGGAAGCTGGCAGTTATTGATTGTAATGTCCCAGTCATTTTGGGCAGAATGTTACGAGCGCTGTGGGTTGGCTTCCTGAGCTGGTGGCAGCAGATTGTGGGTCAGAGTTCTATTTTTACATGTGGTCCAGCTGCCTGCATTTGTACATTTAATCACTCACAGGGAATTCAATTCCCAGCACATCTCCTCAGCCATTCAGCCCTGTCCTTACTTCCCACAGAACAATCCAGGGTCAGACTTTCCCCGACTCGTGAGATGTCTTCCCCCAACCCCCTAAGCTCTCAGTGCCCAGAGGGCAGAGCTGAGAGGAGTTCAAGCAGAAATGCCACCTCTTTGGGGGCTCAGGGTGGAGCTCTGCTCCCATTCACGTCCCAGTACATCATCAGAGATGTCTATGGAGGAAAATCCACCTGCTGAGTCACCAAGAACCCCCGTGACCCACCCCACCCCCATTTCCTCTAATACTGTTCAGACACAGTCAATGACCTTTAAGTTTTCACTCTGGGGCCTCTGAGGAGGGAAATTTTGCACAAGGGACCTCTTGACATCATTAATTGTGGAGTAAACAGATTTCCGAGGGACATTCTACCCTCTCATTTCTTTTCACGGACAATCCTCCGGGTGGTTCATGCAAGGAACCTGGGAGTCATCTGTCAAAGTTCCTCCCACACTCAGTTCAGTCTTTTCCCAAGTCCTGTCAATTCTCCCTCCAGAATCTTTCTCAATTCTGTCCAATTCCCAGCTCTCTTATCCCCACTGCCCTCCCCCCGAATCCAAACCTGCAGCATCTGTCACCTGACTTTGCAAAAGCTCCCTACGAGTCTCCAGGGTTAATTTCAGTGAGCCAAAGCTAGCAAACTCTGTGTAAAAAAGAAATACAAAAAGGTACTTTTTTTATAAAGAAAGAAGAAGGGAGGGTTCATGTTCTCCTCCAGGCTCGAGAAGGAAACCTCGCAAGTACTTATCACTTTTAGAGAATAAAGATGCCATTTTAAATATTATTATCAGGGTTCTCAATTAAGACAAGAGACATCTTAGAGGTTAAAAGGCATGGGCATATATACACTACCAAACGTAAAATAGATAGCTAGTGGGAAGCAGCCGCATAGCACAGGGAGATCAGCTCGGTGCTTTGTGGCCACCTAGAGGGGTGGGATAGGGAGGGTGAGAGGGAGGGAGACGCAAGGGGGAAGAGATATGGGAACATATGTATATGTATAACAGATTCACTTTGTTATAAAGCAGAAACTAACACACCATTGTAAAGCAATTATACTCCAATAAAGATGTTAAAGAAAAAAAAAAAAGGTAGTTATAGGGCAGAGCAACCATCTCCAAAATCCAGGCATCTTAGAGAAGACCTTGTCAGAAACAGCATTTGCAAAGACAGTTTTAAGATGTAGAATAGTATCTGCTTTGCTGAGGCAAAGGAGGTTTGCCTAAGCTGCAGGAAAGGAGGCAATCTTTCTTAGTGCGATGAGAATTCTTTCCCCAGCAGTTAGAAGGACCTGCAGTTTCAAGATCAAGCACTAGAACTTGATCAGTAAACAGAAGAAAGAGTTTGCCTAAGTAATTCAAAACTTGTGGGAAAACAAATGGCAGAAAAAGAACTCTGACCCGTGGAATGTGGTGCAGAGGTGAAGTGTAGCCTCTGTGTCCCGCTTCCCTCCTCCCCCTGCAGCTCCCTCCCCACTCAGCAACCAGAGGGATCTTGTGAACGTGACCATGTCCCTCCTCTGCTGTTTAAATACATCACTTGCCTGTGGGACCCACTGCTTGTTGAGCCAAGACTCCACCCTGCTGGGGATGCCGAGGTTCTGTATATCCTGTCCCCTCCGATCCCTGCCTCTCCAGCGGACTTTCCTATCCCTGTTCCCCTCACTAACTGGGCACCAGCCCCACTGGTCTGCCTTCAGATCCCAGAAACTCCAAGTTCCATCCAGCATTGAGGCCTCACATACCTGTCCCCGTGCCTGGAACACTGTCCCTGTGCCTGGCCCACTCATGTTCACCTGTCAGGTCTCAGCTTAAATGGTTTATCGCAAAGAAGCCAGCTTGGACCCCTGTCCACCTCCAAAAAACCAAAACCAAATGATATTTTTCTGTTACATCCTTTCATGGCTCCCTAAACTTTCATAACAATTGTCAAAATTTAAATATGTGTAACATATAATAGATATTTATTTTTGCTTCTTTATTTTATATGTCTCCCCTCTGAACTGTAAAGTTCATGAAGGCTGGAGCGCTATCTGATTCTTTTCAACACTGTATCCTCATCAATAGTACTCAGTAAAAACACTAACAGTCAACATTTACTAAATGCTTATAATGTACCTGTCCCCATTCTGAGTGCTTTAAGGAAATTAACAACATTTATTGAGCAATGGTTACTGAGCTAGGCTTGGTCATAGGTGCTGAGGATACATCAGAGAACAAAACAGACAAAAGTCACCACCTCAAGGAGTGGATATTCGAGTGGAGAAGACAGACGAGAAACAAGATAAATAAGTAAATTACCTGACACAGTACAAGGTGGTAAGTGCTAAGGTGAAAGATAGTACAAGGAAGAGGGTTGAGCAAGCATATGAGATGCATATTTTCCATGTCTCGTAGCTGAGGAAACTGAGGTGGAGAGAAGTTAAGGAACTTGTTCAAAATCTAATCCTTTGGCTATTAAGTGGCAGATTCAAAACTGAAACCCAGGTTCGGATACCACATGACTAACCACTGTACTCTCCTGCCTCTCAAAATAGGAACTCAGTAAGATTGGATGGAGCAGTGAAAGAATGAATCTAGGGGTCACCTGTGCTATTCAGAGACCTAGCATGCACATGTGGAGGGACCACTATGGTTTCGACAACTGGTTTCCAGACTATGCTTCTTGGAGACTTAAGGTCCACAGAGACCCTCCAGGGGCCACTGCAGGAAAGAGGGAGCAGGCAGCCAAGAACACAGGGCTCCCAGCCCCTCTCCTGCCTCCAGCAGGAGCAGCTCTCCTTTTATCTGTCCTACATTGGGCTTCCAGGTGATCTGCCTTTTGAAGAAAGAATAAATGTTTTAAAAACATCATTTCTAGACAAAAGCATAATTAAAGCAATTAGCATAGTCAAAGTCAATGTCAGCGCTGGCTAGAGTGGTAGACATAGCGAGCCCAACCCCTTCATTTTACTGAGTTGGAGAGTGAGGTCGAGAACAATGACATGACTTACCCAGAGTCATGTAGCCAGCGACAGAGTTGAGCACTAGGACTCCTGTCTCCAGTCCAATCTCCTTCCCTCTGCACCACCACTGTTGACAAAGATGACTGGGCAGCAGGGAGGAGAGTAGGGCTGGCCCTGGCCCCGCTGAGGCTGCTGTGTGGCGCTGGTTAACGATCACCAGTCCCATTTCCTCTTCTCCATGGGCATGTGGCCAGCCTACATTTCCAAGTGTTCCTTACATAGACTTTTCCCAGCCTCCCCTGAGATCGTGTGGCCTTTTGGTTGAGTCTTTGCTAATAGAAAGTGAGCAGAAGTGACAAAGCATCACTTTCAGGCCTGGTCCATAAAACCCTCCCACATGGGGTCACCCATGCCCTTTCTCCATCTACTGCCTTGACTTAGAGGAAGCCGCCCGTCGAAAGTGACAAAACTGTAGGACGGAGACGGCCTGGGTCCCTAAATCACCACTTGGAGGGGAGCCACTGCCAATCAGGAACATTTGTTTTAGGCTTTGGGTGAATGAAAAATAAATTCCTATCATGTTTGAGCCGCTGTATATTGTTAGGTTTGTTCCAACAGCTAGCATGACCTTAACTAACCAGCTATGATCTTCAGTCAACAGCCCTCAGGATCTCTTCTCTGCTTTTTAAGATGACGATTATGTTATCCATCTCTGGGATTGTTGCAGGATGATGTGGAATGCCCAGCATGAGGCCCAGCTCAACACATGACAATGGGGATAAGTCATTAAAAGGTTAGGCTGCTGGAACTGCCAGATATTCAGAACCACATTCCAAGAAGACTGAGAGAGGAAGAAAGGAACATAGCTGCCTCTGATAATAAGGATATCTCAAAAATGACAGGTTGTGATTATATTCGAGCCTAGCAGAAAAATGGAAAAAACAAACAAACAAAAAAACCAAAACAGCGAAATATAGTGGTTGAATCCCAGGCTTTGGAGTCTGACAGAACTAAATCTTAGTTCCTGGCTTACTGTATGACTTTGACAAATCTTTTAACTTCTTGGAGTTTCAATTTGCTCTTGAAGAAATCAACTAACCCCAGGGTGAGGGAATCCAAGGGTGTTAATGAGGACCCTTGGTTGCAGGCAACAGTATCTGTTCTAGCTAAGAAATTTATAAGGGAGAATAGAAAACTTACAGAATCATTATAGGGGCTGAGGAAATTGGCTCTGGACTGAGCTTCCAGGAACAACTGCCAAAACCACAGTGCCAAACTGGGCCACCAAGAGAACTGTTCCTGGGCTTCCCTGGTGGCGCAGTGGTTGAGAGTCCGCCTGCCGATGCAGGGGACGCGGGTTCGTGCCCCGGTCCGGGAAGATCCCACATGCCACGGAGCGGCTGGGCCCGTGAGCCATGGCCGCTGAGCCTGCGCGTCCGGAGCCTGTGCTCTGCAACGGGAGAGGCCACAATAGTGAGAGGCCCGCGTACCGCAAAAAAAAAAAAAAAAAAAAAAAAAGAACTGTTCCTCTGCTTAATTAGGAAACTGCAGGATCAGGAAGCAAACTCTACAGTTGCTGACTTAAGAACCATGCCACCTCTAGACCAACCTGTGCCAGGAAAATTGAGCCTTGGACCCTGCTTCTCTGCTCAAGTAACTCAGTTGTAAATCAAAGTCTCATAGGAGAACAACTGGAGACAAGCTTTTAGGGGGTCTGGAAAATGTCTAGCTTTCCAGTCTTTGCAGTGTAGGAAGATATTTTAGAAAGAGGTAGGAAAGGGTGTTGGGTAAGCCAATAATTCTATGGAAAACAAAACAGTGTCTGGCACATAGAAGGTGCTCAATACGTTTTAACTAGAGTTAGCAGAGCTTAGTTGTTAAGGGCCTAACCTCTGCAGCCATACTGCCTGGGTTCAAATCCTGGCTCCACCACTATTAGTGTGTCACATTAGTAGCCTACTTCCCATCACTATATTTCAGCTTACACATCACACAGTTAGGCTTGTTTCAGTTTACTCATCATAAAACAGGCATATTATAATAGGTCATATACCTTACAGAAGCACTTAAAGAAGTGCCTGGTCATTGATCGTCAATTAACACTAGCTGCTACCAGCACTGTCCTGGTCTTCATGGCTCCAAAGGGTAATTGCATTTACTAGAGGCCTCTGTGACACCACATGGGCATCCAAACTCAGCTGACTCTGCAGGTCAGCTTTGCCTCTCATTTGAACATCTCATTCTTTTCCTCTATTGACTCAAAGAGCCTGATGATAATAAACAGTAACAGCTAGGCCCTCCGTTAATTGCATTATTCATGGTATTGCACTGGTTCTCACAATATCCCTTTGGAGATAGGTATTGTCATCCCCAGTTTACAGGTTAGGAAACTGAGGATCTGTGGTGTTAAGGCCCTTAACATCTAAGCTCTGCTAACTCTAGTTAAAACGTACTGAGCACCTTCTATGTGCCAGACACTGTTCTGTTTTCCATAGAAGTATTGGCTTACTCAACACCCTTTATTACCTCTTAAATCCATAATTTCAGAAGAGGAAAAGAAAAGTGGAAGTGCTTCCTTTTCCCCAATAATCTTAGGAAGAAAACCTAGTAGTACTAGTTCACCTAAGGCCTTAACACCTCCTCCTTCTGTGGATCCAAACTACCCAATGAGAGAGACACCATCTCTGAATAGAATGATCATAAATAGTGCTGCTTCTCCAAAACAGGCACCAATACTTAATCCTTCTAAGGTTACAAATGAAGGACTTGGCCTTGCAGGTGCAGCTTCTGGAACTAACAGCTCTCCTAGTAGTCTAAAAGATTGTCTCCCTAAATCAGCACAACTTTTCAAGTCTGTTTTTGTGAAAAATGTTGGTTGGGCTACACAGTTAACTAGTGGAGCTGTGTGGGTTCAGTTTAATGATGGGTCCCAGTTGGTCGTGCAAGTAGGAGTGTCTTCTATTAGTTATACATCTCCAGATGGTCAAACAACTAGGTATGGAGAAAATGAAAAATTACCAGAGTACATCAGACAGAAATTACAGTGTCTTTCTTCCATCCTTTTGATGTTTTCTAATCCAACTCCTAGTTTTCATTGATTAAAGCTCCTTTTAGATATATAAGTTTAATAAATAACGTTTTTGTTGGCTTTCAAGTGACTTTTTTTTATTTTAAAAAACTTCTTCAGAAAGCCTTTCTATAAAAGAGAATTTTAATCTATACCATAATGGATGTATTCTAATGAGAGAACAAAGCAGAATGAAACTTGAGTCACTTACAAAATGTAGTGGTAGTAGACTAAAATAGGACTACTCTGAATCTGAACTGTCTTCTCAGAGAGCAGAGAGCAATAAGCTTTGGAGTTAGTACTCAATGGGCTTTGAGTTATGTACTCAAAGATATAAGTAAATTGAAAGTAAAAGAATGGAAAGAGATATACCATGCAAACAGCAACCATAAGAGAGCTGGAGTGGCTATGCAAATGTCAGACAAAATAGACTTTAAAACAGAAATGTTACTAGAGTTAAATATGAACTTTTTATAATGATAAAAGGGTCATTCCATCAGGAAGATATAACAATTATAGTTATATATGCACCTAACAAGAGAACCCTAAAATACTTGAAGCAAAAACTAACTGAATTGAAGGGAGAAATAGATCATTCAACAATCATACTTGGAAATTTCATTACCCCACTTTCAATAGTGAATAGAACAACTATTCACTATTGGAAACTGGGTAACTTTTGCTCTGCTTCTTAACTTGTGTGAGACCCAGTCTTGTCATCTGCAAAATGGAGATTATAATGCCTATTATTGTGAAGAGTGAGATGGTATACATGAAGCTCATGGCAACATTCCTGTTACACTAAAGAGAATCAACAAAAACTTAAGGGCAATGACAATGAGCCATTCCAAGCTGCAAACCCAGCGTGTGCTGAAGGGCCCTTCAAACTTTTTGAAAGCGACCTTTAGAGACATCCTAAAGCAACTCATCTCTTTTTTCATCTAGAAGTTTAGAGATTGGTTTTTTAAAGTTCTGTAGCATTATCCCGATTTTAATGGGTGTCTCCTTGGCTGTCCTTTAAACACAAAGCCACCTGCTGTCTCTGCTCCATCCCCATTCCCCCCGCTCCCATTAATACTCCTCTCCAGTTTGACACTAACTTGAAGAAAAGATGAGAGTTTCCTTTGTGGACACGAGAATTGTGTTGTTCCAACAAAAGCTGGCAGACTCCTCTTTGGATGTGTTGACAGCATTTTGATCACCTAGACATCCGCTAAAAACTTGAACATGTCTAGTTTTTAATTGCCTTGCCCACCCACACAGAAGCTGTTTGGAGCATTAATCTGGGCTGTTTAGTACTTCTGAATTGCACCTCTACTGACGTAAACAGAACCACAGCTCTTTGTTGAGAAGAGAGAAGACTTTAAATTTCTTGTTCTTCTCTGGTACGAATTTCTCAAGAAATTATCACCAAAGAGCCCTTCCACTTCATAATTACAAAGGATATACAAAACCACAAAGAAGAGATTAAACTACAAAGATGAGGTCAGAAATAAAAGAAGAGGGGAGGGAGAAAATGTAAAAGAAAGAGGTGATGGGGGAAAATAGTTATTTAATAGGATCAATGCCAACATAATCATAAATAAGAGGAGTGTTGAAGGGCGCAGATATGCACCTTGTGCATCTCCTATGCATCAGCCACTGTGTCAGAGTGAACTGGAATCAAGAAGACTTTTAATCTGAGCTGGTACCACCCCTGCAGGTGGCTGAGAGGGAGGCCATTTATAGCCACTTTGGCAACACTTGCAGGGACAGAAAAAGTCAAATTCATCTTGCCACAATTATACCAGGGGTATGATAGTCATGCTCAAGGCAGGCAGACATTTTCCTCATATTGAGGCTGGACCTACCTCTGAGGGGAACAAGGACAATGCTTGCCTTGGTGAAGTTGCTTGCTTCTTGGATAACTTAGTGGGGAAATTGGCTACAGATATCATGGGTGGGGAGATTGGAATGGAATCAGAGAATCTACCATCATCCCTAGGAAAGGGGCCAGAGAACATCAATTAGTTTCCAGCTAAAGTTCAAGGTGCCCATACTTGCAAGACACAACAAGAGATGGAGGGAGGCAAAGGCTTTCCCCCTTTGGCATTCATCAATGGCAGCACCAAGTGTGCCCTCCTTTCTCTCTTCCATGGACTACCATAAAAGACTAGCTCTCCCTTGCAATTATTGTGGAGGAGTCCCATGTGCTGGATAAACATACCTGCTAAGTTACCTGCTTCTTTCTTCTCAGCCTGTTGTGAAGTGGTACCCAGGGTGGTAACACGTTGCATCATGTTGTTTTGCATCTTTCCTTATCCCTGCCCCTCTTCTCTTTTTCCCCACTCTCACCACCCTGGGCTAGACACTTCTCAAACAATTAATGTCCATTTTTTGATTGGGTTGTTTTTTTGTTGTTGAGTTGTATGAGCTGTTTGTATATTTTGGAAATTAAGCCCTTGTCAGTCGCATCATTTTTAAATATTTTTTTCCCATTCTGTAGGTTGTCCTTTTGTTTTGTTTATGGTTCCCTTTGCTGTGCAAAAGCTTGTAAGTTTGATTAGGTCCCATTTGTTTATTTTTGTTTTTATTTCTATTGCCTTGGGAGACTGACCTAAGAAAACATTGGTACGATTTATGTCAGAAAATGTTTTGCCTATGCTCTCTTCTAGGAGTTTTATGGTGTCATGTCTTATGTTTAAGCCATTTTGAGCTTATTTTTGTGTATGGTGAGAGGGTGTGTTCTAGCTTCATTGATTTACATGAGACCTAAATAGACATTTCTCCGAAGAAGAAATACAGATGGCCAATAGGCACATGAAAAGATGCTTAACATCGCTAATTATTAGAAAAATACAAACCAAAACTACAATGAGGTACCATCTCACACCAGTCAGAATGGCCATCATTAAAAAGTCTACAAATAACAAATGCTGGAGAGGGTGTGGAGAAAAGGGAACCCTCCTACTCTGTTGGTGGAAACCTAAGTTAGTGCAGCCACTGTGGAAAACAGTATGGAGGTTCCTCAGAAAACTAAAAATAGCATTACCATATGATCCAGCAATCTCACTCCTGGGCATATATCCAGACAAAACTATAATTCAAAAAGATACATGCGCCCCTATGTTCATAGAAGCACTATTCACAATAGCCAAGACATGGAAACAACCTAAATGTCCATCGACAGATGAATGGATAAAGAAGATACAATGGAATACTGCTCAGCCATAAAAAAACCAACAAAATAATGCCATTTGCAGCAAAACAGATGCAACTAAAGATTATCATACTAAACGAAGTCAGTCAAACAGAGAAAGACAAATACCATATGATATTACTTATATGTGGAATCTGAAATATGACACAGATGAACCTATCTATGAAACAGAATCACATACAGAACAGACTGGTGGTTGCCAAGGGGGAAGGGATTGGGGGAGGGATGGAGTGGGAGGTTGGGGTTAGCAGATGTAACCTTTTATATATGGAATGGATAAACAAGGTCCTACTGTACAGCACAGAGAACTATATTCAATATCCTATGATAAACCATAATGGAAAATTATATAAAAAATGTATATATATGTATAACTGAATCACTTTGCTGTGCAGCAGAGATTCACACAACAATGTAAATCAACTGCACTTCAATTAAAAAATATTGATTAAAAAAGAAAAAAAACAACCAATTAATGTCAATGTTTTAGTCTTTGCTTCTGGCTCTGCTTTCCAGAGGCCTAAGCTAAGAAACCCTTCTCATTATCTTGTCTCATGTTCACCCAGGTATTTGATCAAGTCCAGATTATCCAAATCCTTAAAGAATCTGGAAGTGACTGTTCTTCCTTCCAAATTGAGAACAGTTTGTGCTCAGTTGTAGTATCAGTCACATAAAATAAAAAAGGATATAAAATAAAAAAGGAAATGAGGCAGGGAAAGAGTCAAAGCAATATAAAATTTTACAACCATGCACTGAAACCTTTCTCTGTACGGTAGATCCTGGTATTTTCCCATTTTGCAAGTGACAAAACTGAGACTCAGATGTTTTATAGCTTAAATGATTGAACTGGAACTCTTCTCCCATTTTCTGAATGCTCATTCCTCTCCTGGTACCTCTCAGGACCGTGTCTTAAATCCCCACTCCAGTAAGCTGCCAGGAGACAGCAGTGGGGTCTCCTCACACGTAGTCAGCATGGGCCTGGGTAGAACTTCAATGGCTGGATACCCGGTACGAGTGAGCTGGCCATGGCCCCCACCCATGCCAAGCCCATCCTCTCTTCTCTTCCAAGAGCTGAACTTCTGCCTAGAGTTTCCTCAGTGGGGAAAATGATGCTGAGTCAAATCCTCCTACCAGGGCTCCCTCAGAGCCCGGGATCGGGGTGTTTGCAGGCTTGCAGAAGAGGTCACAAAACTGAAACCCGGTTCTCTGACACTGGCTCCTCTTTGACAAAGAGATTAGCAAGCTGCCCTTTGCTGCTGCTCCTCCTCCATGATCACCCCGTTGACTTCTGATCACTGCACTGTCAGCCCCAGGCTAGAGAGAACAGCGCCCACTCTAATCAGCTGTCTGCTATTTACAGATGTCGCTCTTAAGGTTTTACTGGGGAGAGATGCTCGTGATACGTGTGGATTTCTTTACCTCATGCTACCTAAAGTCTGGTCCCACACCAGCACCATCAGCATCATCTGGGAATTTGTTAAAAAATGCAGACTCTCAGGCTCCACCTCTGACCCACGAGATCAGAATCACAGTTGATAGGGCCCAAAATTCTGTGCTTTAGGGCTTCCCTGGTGGCGCAGTGGTTGAGAGTCCGCCTGCCGATGCAGGGGACACGGGTTCGTGCCCCGGTCTGGGATTATCCCACATGCCGCGGAGCGGCTGGGACCGTGAGCCATGGCCGCTGAGCCTGCGCGCCCGGAGCCTGTGCTCAGCAACGGGAGAGGCCACAACAGTGAGAGGCAGGTGTACTGCAAAAAAAAAAAAAAAAAATCTGTGCTTTAACAACCTCTCCAGGTGATCCTTATGTGCCTTAAAGTTGGCGAATCACTGCTTTTACTGACTTCCTTTGTCCCCTCCTTAGCACAAATGTTGAGAATTAGTTAAATTACCAAAGTGCCTTCTTAGGACAATTGGAGAGGCGGTGTGTGGAGTGGGCGGAGATTTGGAATCCAGCAGAGCATCTCTTGCTCCTCTCCCTTCCACGTGCACTGGGCCCATGAACTAACCTTTCTGAGCCTCAGATTCTTTATTGATAACATGGAGATAATTACCACCACTTTATGGAATTACTGTGAGGATTAAATGAGATAGTAATAGACTAGGCATTTGCTGCATGGTAGGAGCTCAACAAATTGTTGTAGGCGTCGTCATCACCACCATCATCCTCATCATCTCCTCTTTAGTGGTGAGTTTGGGGTGCATCGTAAACATCTGCCACGTCTTCTGGGTTCCCAGGACCTTTTGAACACCATTGCTAACTCCGAGAAATAACCATCTGTGATGGGTATTTTTATGTGTTAACTTTTTATGGGTACTAGGCTATAGAGCCCAGTTATTCAGTCCAACACTCCATCTAGGTGTTGCTCAGTTGACATTAAGTAAAGGAGATTATCGTAGATAATGTTGGAGAGCCTCATCTAATCAGTTGAAAGTGTTAAGAGGAAAACTGAGGTTTCCCTGAGGAACAAAAACTCCGGCATCAAGATGGCTGCATCAACTCCTGCCTGGAAGCTTCCAGCCTTCCGGGCTGCCCTGAGGGTTTCAGGCCCACCCCCACAATCACATAAGCCAATTCCTTAGGATAAATCACATATACCAGCCTTACAAATTCTGCTTATGGAGAGCAGAACCCAGAAAAATCAGTTCCCCAACCTCCATTGCTGCTGGGACACAGGCACACAACCTATATGTCAACTCTCACCTGTGTGAGGTACAATTTCAGAAATGAGCAACTCAACAAAGGCGGCTCTATTCAGAACCTGCTGCAGGGTGGTGGCAGAGGCATCTAGCTTTCAGGGTCAGCAGCGGGTACAAAGTCACTTCCTGGGGAAAAAGCAGCCTCAGAGGGGTGGGCTGGAGGTAGGGGGAGTGTTCCTCTAGTGCCAGAGGCAGCAGTGTCCTCATCAGGTCAGGTCTGCAGTGTGATTCTGGGAGCTTACCTGTGAGCATGATCCTCCACCCTCCCAACACTTCTACGAGCTATGGCAATGTATGGGTTTTTTTGTTTTTTGTTTTTTGCAGTTCGCGGGCCTCTCACTGTTGTGGCCTCTCCCGTTGAGGAGCACAGGCTCCGGATGCGCAGGCTCAGCGGCCATGGCTCACGGGCCCAGCCGCTCCGCGGCATGTGGGATCTTCCTGGACCGGGGCACGAACCCGTGTCCCCTGCATTGGCAGGTGGACTCTCAACCACTGCGCCACCAGGGAAGCCCCGGCAATGTGTTTTTAATAAATGTCTTTCCTACTTAGAGTCAGTCTTGCCATCAGACACCTGACTTATCCAGAAATTGGGACTAGAAGTCAGTCCCAGCTACAAAACACTGGGAAGGAATGTGGGCTTGGTTATCTGACTTAGTTGGAAGGGATGGCGCTTAAGGGCCAGCTGGCAATAAGGAAGGGGACCAGGCAGTCCAAGGCATGACTCCTGAAAACAGTGTTTTCCTGTGGCTGCCTTGAAGAGCACATTGAAGGCAAAGCTTAGGGTGATCTAATGGTGCTGCCATCAAATGGTATGAAAAGTATGAGGAATTCAGGGCCGGACGGGTGGTAAACTGGCTGCCCCCAGTACACTGGACAGCTCACCAAGAGGAGCACTAAGCCCCTCCATTCTGCTTTTGTTAGAACAGTATTCCCTGACTTCCCTGCCTGCTTGAGGGCCTGGAATGCCTCACCCACAGGAGTTACTTGGCCCGGTAACTCTAAATCCCTCCAAGTTCCCCTCACCCCCGGCCATCACCACTCATTGCCCTGAGACCTATCAGGAGATCAGAACCCAGCAGTCACAGGAGGCCAAATATAAAGTCAAACTTGGGAAGAAAAGGCATCTGTATTTAAAGATGTGCAAGAACCTGCTAATTTGTGCCAGAAAGAAGCATGGAGGCGTGTGTAGGGATTGATTCTGAAGATGCTGGGCCAGGGAGGCAAGAACATAACATAGATAGACCTGCATTTGTCAACTGGAGTGCTCTGACCAGAGTCCATGTTTAATGGACTGTCTTGAGCAGGTGATTACTATTCTAATTACTCTCTCTAATTGATTGGTGGACTTAATCCTGAATTCAATGGCAGCCAACATAAAACAGAGTTCCAGAAATTTCAGGGTCTAATGTAGAACGGCAGCTCTCAAGCATGGCTGCACATTAGAATCATCTGAGGGGCTTTTCAAACTACTGATGCTAGGGTTGCACTGAAGACCAATTAAATCAGAATATCTGTGGATGGGGATTTCCCTGGTAGTGCAGTGGTTAAGAATCCACCTGACAATGCAGGGGACATGGGTTCGAGCCCTGGTCCTGGAAGATTCCCACATGCCACCGAACAACTAAGCCCATGTGCCACAACTACTGAGCCTGCACTCTACAGCCCACAAGCCACAACTACTGAGCCCACGTGCCACAACTAATGAGCTCGCATGCTGCAACTACTGAAGCCCGTGCGCCTAGAGCCTGTGCTCCACAACGAGAAGCCACCGCAATGAGAAGCCTGCGCACCACAACCAAGAGTAGCCCCCGCTCACCGCAACTAGAGAAAGCCTGCCCCCAGCAATGAAGACCCAAAGCAGCCAAAAAAAAAAAAAAAAAAAAAAAAAAAAAATATATATATATATATATATATATATATATATATCTGTGGATGGGGCCTGGGCACCAGTATTTTGTCAAAGCTCCTCAGATGATTAAAATGTAGACCCAAGGTTATGAAGCCCTGATGTAGAGGAGGGAGCCATAAATGTTGGACTAAGTATATGAGATCTGTTGATATAATATGTCAGGGGACATGTCATTCCCTAGACATGTCCCCTGAAAGGGCCCTGAAGACACTCCCTTTGCCAAAGTGTTGAGAATTACATTAATAAGGAACGAATGGGAATGTTTGAAAGGCACTATTGTAGCTCTTATCTGTAGTTTGGATGTGCTAGTGGGAGAGACTGCATTAAAATGGGTTCCCTGATATCAGCAGGGGGTGAAGGGATACAGAGGTGGCTGAGGCCAAGAGGTGGCCTAGCTTCCAGAAGGTGCTTCGGGATCACGGCAATCAGCAGATTGCAATCAGCACTCGCATAGTCTGACCACAGAGCTTTTTGGAGTAGCCAAGTGATCATGGGGTCCTTAGGACTAAAATAGGATGGCAGCTAACTGTGGTGCCACTTGACCTTATAACCCCAAACCTCTAGTTTGGCCAACTGGAGCTTAACTTGAGCCACCAGAGCAGTTCCCAGATCTGAGTTATTTAGAAGACCCAGAATTTCTGGATAATGTGATAGTGTCACAAGTACGTACATAACTTCTTATTCCTAACCTGGGATAAACTGGCTTCTTCCAGTGGCACTGAATGGCTTAGTAAGAGAGGTACGAAGTCCCACTAATCCACTTGCCAGAAAATGTCCCTTCCTCCCCAGTTTGAAAAGGCTCTCCCCACCTTGCTTGAGCCCTGTAATGGTATCACCTAAAGAAGTTACTTTCATGGGGAAATCAAAGTTTCTCCAGGCTGCCCTTACTCCATGACATCACCACTCTCCCAAACGGACCTGTGGCCATTTCCCAGGGTGACTATGTTCTGGGGACAGGGAAATCATCAGACCATTTGAGGAGCATTGGACATCTGCTCTGAGGGACCCAGGACTACACTCTGGTACTAGTCCACCTCAGTCAGCCTCCTGATATCTTACACACTTATATCCTAGCACATAATGGCTCATTTCCCAGTTCAGCAAGAAGAAGAATCCCCGCACTGACTCTTTGACCTTGGACTAAAGACAATTATAGTAAGAAGGAGGGAGTCCCTAGAGCTTCTCTTGCATTCCAAAATTAAAAACAATAGGGACTCCCCCTCACCAAGATGATCTGGTACTGCCACTCCTGTTTCCCCAGTTTGCCAGCAGCAAAGACCATTACTGGGCATCTGATATGGTACCTACCTCAGGTACCCAGTGGCAGGTTGTTTATAATCCCTTCCATCTTGAACCGGGCAATGGGCTGTCCTCAGGTAGTAAGGGCCCACTCTGGATTTGAATTTGCCTTCCATGGTCACCATGTTTCTTCCCGCAACATCATCAGTAGACTTACTGAATGCTTTACTCCATCATTGCTGTATCCCACACCACGTGCATCTCAGCAGGGAATTTATTTCAGAGTGAAAGAACTGAGGAAGTGAGATGAAAACTATGGCATTCCCTGGTCGTATAGGAGGTTAGAATGTTTAAGAAAGACTCAGTAGTGTTTATACTTTTACTTCTTCCTCAGCCACAGGGATTGCCCTGCATGTGGAAAATCAGATGTAATGCAAGATGAAAGATAAATGAATTGATGCTGTATTTGGCTTCCTCCCACCCTTGGGACAAATAGAAAATAATGTTTTGCTATGAGCAAGTGACTTACCTTCCAATGCTTGATCATTTTGGTTTTCCCAACAGGTGAGAAATGGTGCCTGGAGTAGGTACAGTTGGCGTCCCACTGAGCTCCTCTTTTCCTGGCCAGCACACCCAGCCCCCAGCTGCTGCGGGTGTCAGTGACTAATGGATTCCCTTCTCCAGGGAATCATCCTCACCCGAAAAAGCCTGGGAGGTTCTGCCCTCCCGCAGAAGCAGCTGCCAGACAGCGGTGACTGGTCTGCGTGTCCAAGGGCCAAAGGCCTTACCTCCAGGTGGAAAAACTCATGCCTCCGAGCTCCCCGTGGGATTAGGCTGAGACTAGACTTCAGTTTGACCTACACGTTTGCCCAGCCTCCTCTCTGCCCTATCCTGATTCCCTCACTCCCTTACAAGTTTTACCTGGGAGTAGTCCCCCAGTAAACCCCTGTCTCAGGCTCTGTTTCTGGGGAACCCAACCAAAGACAGTGCCTCAGGGGTGGTCAAAGGAGGCAGACTCTGCGTGGAACGGGGCCAGCTCTGCCTGGCCAGCACTGTGGGCTTGTGGGAAGACTCTGGGAACTCCACTGGGCTGATGAGCCGACTGGGGGCCCAGAGGAAGCCCAGCGTAACCCTGTCCCCTGCCAGGCTCACTTGTGCACACCACTGCACGGCTCCGGAGGAGCAGGATGAGCTCATTAAGAACCATCTGTGCCACCTTCCAGCACAGCAGGTATTTTTACTATATGGCAGCTACTGTGTCCCTGGGCATCTTCAGTGAGCTCTATGATTCATTCATAAGATTGGCAAGATATGCCAAAGGGCATCCTTATTATATTTAGCTGGGACTGTTTTTGAAAGACTCAAGGTTGGGAAGAAAAAAAATTAAGTTTCATGGTTGCAACTTGTGCTGTGTTACATACTGAACTGAAAACCAGGAGCTGCAGTGACCTGGCTGGGGTAGTCCTGTTCTCAAAGTGGCTCCACTGAGGAGACCGGCAGACACCAAGGGCGGGTGGGAGGGGAAGGCTGAGTAGCTCACTGTGGTCCCCAAGAGGCGTGGGGGGCAGGTAATGCTCCCACTGTAACTGTGGGACAGTGGGGGCCGCAGGGGAGCAGAAGGGGCTGGCATTTGGTGTCCAAAGACAATCATTCAGGTTCTGACTATGATCTTCACTGACTATAGGCAGACCCTGGAGATATTGTGGGTTGGATTCTAGACCACAGCAATAAAACGAATATCACAATAAGGCAGTCACAAGAATTGTTTGGTTTCCCAGTGCACAGGAAAGTTATGCTTACACTATACTGTAGTCTATTAAGTGTCCAATAGCACTGTCTAAAAGAACAATGTACATACCTTAATTAAAGGATACTTTATTGCTAAAAATCCTTAACCATCATCTGAGCCTTCAGCAAGCCATAGTAGTAACATAAAGACTACTGATCACAGATCACTATAACAAATATAATAACAGTGAAAAAGTTTGAAATGTTGTGACAATTACCAAAATGAGACAAAGAAACATGAAGTTAGCAAATGCCATTGGGAAAATGACGCTGACAGGCTTGCTTGATGCACAGTTGCCACGAATCTTCAATTTGTGAAAAAAAACAGTATCTGCGAAACGCAATAAAGCAAGTTACAATAAAAGGAGGTCTGCCTGTACATTTCCTTGAGCCAGTTCCCTTCCTTCTTTCCACCTGCTTTTCCTTTCCTGTAAAACCCAGCTCACAAGATCTCTGCAAAGAGGCATGTGAGAGAATTTATAAACTGTGAAGTGCTGGGCAGAACAGCAGTTGTTAGGGAGAGACTAAGAGGGGACCCTCAGAGCCTCTGGTATTTCCTCTCCCTCCTGGGCAGGTAGGCTGGGCAAACTCCCACGATGCCCTGGGGGAGGAAGTATGTCAGAGGAAAACACTTTTCAGCCATAACTTCAACCACCATGTCACTTTGTTCTCACTAGTTCCTCTGGGGAAGGGTATTTTAAGGGTGTTTAATTGACGCTGCCTGTTTCAGTGTGGGCAGCTACATGCCCAGACAGGATGGGTTGGAGCTGATCTATATTTTGGTGGTGGAAAAGATTAATTCTGGGCCTGCTCAGCTGTCAAGATTCTCCTCTGTGACCACACAATCATAGATACACAACATCCCAGCACAGCATGGATGCCCATCCAGGTCTGCGGCAAAGGACAGAGGCTGGGCAGTGGCTGCAGCATGCTTTGGTTTACATTTCTCTTCCCGAAGACGGCTGTTCAAGGAGAGATTTTTGCCTGTCTTACATATAGTCAGTAAAGGAAAATGTGTTTGCAGTTCTCAAGTCCTGTGAACCACCCCAGGGAAACAGACTTGAGCAACCCCTTCTTTCGGTGAGTTCTCAAAGAAAAGACCTTTGCTTCATTAGTAAGCACAAGTTCAGCCTCTTCTGGGTACCCAGCCTCATGCTAGGAATGTGGGCAGGGTTTCAATAGATGGCAGCACTCCAGTTCGTGTTTACAAGCCACTAGGGCAAACAGTACTGGACTTGGAGTTAAGGGACCCTGGCCAAGTTACTTACCCTGTCTGTGTCTCCTCATCTTTAAAATGGGAGTTCAAAAGGTTGCTTATAAGCATGAAATGAGAAAAGAGAACAGTTTATGACAATGTAACTGTGGAATATTAGAGCTAGAAGAGACCTTTAACTGTGGTAGCTAGTTTCCCCAAAATGTCCCTCCCCCTCCACCAGTGAACCAAGCCTCTCAGGACTCACATCTCCCAGTATTCACTCCCTTAGGTCATAAGGAGCCTTGAGGTTTCCATGACTGGGTCTCTTGGGTAGTTTACTTTTAGGATTCTTGCCCTTAGGACCCAGCTCCCATGCTGTGTGAAGCCCCCAAGTCACAAGGAGAAGCCATGTGTAGGCGCTCTGCATGCCACAGCTGAGCTCTCAGCCAGTCTCCAGAATCAACTACCAGCCATGAGGGCGAGCCATCTTGATGGCCAACCCAGTCGAGCCTGTTGATGACTCCAGCCAACGTCTGATGGCAACTGTTTGAGAGACCCCAAGTGGGAACTGCTCAGCTGAGTCCAAGTCAACCCACAAAATAGCAAGTGATAAGAAATTGTTGTTTAATCCACCAGATGTTAGAGCATTTTGTTATACAGCAGTGGAAAACCAGAAGGAAAATCTTCTATTTCAGTGGTTATTAAAATCTGGGGGACATGGGCTCCTTTGAGAATAATAATAGTACTCACTACATTCTAGGCCTTATGCCGAATGCTTTACTTAAATAAATAAGATTAAATAAGAATTCCTCATAATGAGGAATCCTCATAATGAGCCTCTGCAGTGGGTACCTTTATTATAATCCCCATTTTACAGATGAGGAATCAGAGGCTTAGAGAGGTTGTCTGATGAAAGCTGAGGCCTCTTTCCCCAGAAAAATGTCCTCATGCACCAACACCGATAACTGACATTTCTCTGTTTGAGAAGCCCTGATGAATCTAACTCGTGTACTTGACATTAGCCAATTGTGGGGTACAGAAGTGCAGTAATTGCTTAAGAGTACTGCCTTAGTTCACAGGAAGCCTTTCTCAAGTTGGCACAGAAAAGTCCATATGAGCCAAAAGCTGGTGAGCTGCCCTAAGTAAACAGGCACCTCAGTCAAAACACGTCCTTTATACATGGCTGCTCCCCAAGCAGAGTATGTGTGGCTGTGTGTGTGTTTAAGGAATGAAACTATAAAAGTGCTGGAAGACAATAATGTCTGTTACAGCTAACAGGAAGTTTGAGAGAATTATGGAAGATAGAAAACAGATGAGTCTGAGCTGATTTGGCAAAGTGAAATAGGATCAGAGAGGCTTTTTTCTCTAACTCCTAAGGAAATGACAAAAACACTAAGAAAAAATAAACAAACCAGAAAATTTTACTAGTAGGAGCCAGACAAAGGCATAACCTAATGACATAAGAATTCAAGAAGTGGTGACAAAGGGGAAAAAAATAACTCAGAATACGGTGGAGTGCAGCCTACCTCCTACATGTAACTCTGGTGAGTCAACAGGACCCTGAGAATTCTACTTACAGACCTATTCTGGAGAGAATGTGACATTTTCTTTTCCTCTTCTATTTGGGTGGGGGGGCTGGGTGGGAGAGTAAGAGTAGTGGAAACAGCCACTGAGAGGAGAAGGGAGGTATTTTCTCAGATGAAAGCAAGGGCTTTAGGACTCCGCAGTGAATTAGGAGAATATTCACCCCTACCCCACGCTCTCATGTTACAGAAAAGTAGACAGAACAAGAAATACTTGTAGCGAAGTTTCTCACAGAATATACTCTGTGTGGATATAGCAGTCCACATTCAAACTAGGAAAAAATACCCCAAAAAACGAAAGGAAAGAAAAGGACAAAGCATGCCAAAGATAAGTGAAGAACATATTCTAAAAGAAAACAACTCAAAAAACAGAACATGAGTGCTTCTTCTCACGAATTCAACAGAACAAGAACTGAAAGGTGAGTTCATAAAATCAATAGACCACAGTTAAACCAGATCTTTCAGAATTAAGAAAACAAATCGAGGACAAACACAATATCATAAAAGAATTAATAAAAATATTACAGGGACTTCCCTGGTGGTGCAGTGGTTAAGAATCCGCCTGCCAATGCAGGGAACACGGGTTTAAGCCCTGGTCCGGGAAGATACCACATGCTGCGGAGCAACTAAGCCCGTGCGCCACAACCACTGAGGCTGTGCTCTAGAGTTCACGAGCAACAACTACTGAGCCCACGTGCCACAACTACTGACTCCTGCTCACCTAGAGCCCGTGCTCCACAACAAGAGAGGCCACTGCAATGAGAAGCCCGCACACCGCAACTAGAGAAAGCCTGTGCATAGCAATGAAGACACAAAGCAGCCAAAAATAAAATAATAATTTTTTAAAAAATTTACAAACAGTAAGAAATAAAAGGCTCAAAATCAAATTGCTATCATAAAAGAACTTATAATCATGACAATGCAAAGGAAAAATACAAAGATATTAATGCAATTAGAAAGAAGAAAATAGGTATTATGAACAAAGATAAGTCAATGTAAAGAGAACAGAAAGACTGAAGAAGAGTAGCAAATAATTTGAGCATCCTGAGATCTTCTAGCAACAAAATATCTTAACATGATACACACACACACAATCTCCTTTATAGCAATGAAACAGTCTGCAAGAAAGTAAAGTAAGGGAATCATCTGTGATTTAGAAAATCGGCAGGAATACCAGCCCTTGAAGGTAAATAAAAATCAAAAAGCACTTCCCAGCCTGAGGTCATCTTTAGAGAAAAGAGACCTAGAAGCTAACTGGGGTGAGGGGTGGATGGGAAAGGAGAACAAGCCTTAGATGTGAGTAGTGATACAGACACAGAGCAGCAAAACCTGGCATCAATCCAGGACTCAGAGGGGGTTACACCCTGAGAAAAGGGGTGAAGTAGAAGAAATACTGCCTATCAGAGGCTGATTACAAGAAACAGTGACTTAGGACCAATTCTGTTGGAGGAGAAAAAAAAGCTTCCCCTGAGATTTCAAGGCCACTGGCCAACACTCATATAGATTCATACACTGAAATATACCAAAAAATCCCAAGGTAAGAATTTAATTTAGAGGGACCCAGGTCTTTAGTGCCTAAAACTCCTGACAGAGGCAAGCATGTACCTTCAACCCAGGCCTCATAAAACTCCTGCAGGCAAAGTTCCATCATATATGAGCTCACAATATAAAACCAGAAAATGCCGCAATAAACAAGCCACTGTGATGAGTAAGAGACAGCAAGGAAAAAATGTTACTCACAAAGATTAGATATTAGAATTATCAAATTGAAAATATTATTTTAATATGATTATGTAAATAACAGAGAATTTAAAAGAAAAAAACTATACAAATGAGCAGCAAATGTACTACAAAAGAACCAAAAAGACTTCTTCTAGAAATGAAGGCTATAATAAAAATTAAAATATCTATGAGTTGAAAAGCAAAAAAGAGCTGAAAAAAGAAACAGTGAACTCAAATATAAATCTGAAGAAATTACACAGAACGCAGCTCAGAGAGGGAGAAATATGGAAAACTTTGGTTAAGAAAATGACAAGATGGAGTGAGAAATTTCAACATACATTCAATCAGGGTTAGAAAAGCAGATAACGGAGAGAATGGGGGAAGAGGCAATAGTCAAAGAAATAGTAGCTGAGAATTTTTGCAGAATTTGGTGAAGATGTGAATCCTCATATTTAGAAAGTTCCCAAAAAATCCTAAACAGGATAAACAATAAAAAAAGGCCATATCCAGACATCATAGTGAAAAGACAGAATGCCAAAGGCAAAGACAAGATCTTAAAAGAAGCCTGAAAGAAAAGATAGATTATCTACAAAAATATAAAAATCAATATCTGACTTCTCAAATATATAAGCCAGAAGATAGTGGAATCAAGTCTTCAAAGTGCTGATAGAAATAACTGTCAACTAGATTTATAAACCCAACGAAACTATATTTCTGGAATGAGTGAAAACAGAGCACCATAGGGGCAGGGTCAGTAAATGATAGTGCAGCTGCTCAGAGAATTATGCCACCATTTAAAAAATAAAAAGAAGTTATGACAACTATTAGTATCCTAGAAAAATTCTTAGAATAGTGAGAAACAGGACCTGCACTTGTATGTTAAATAAGCCTACCTAGGACAACATAATACAAGGAAATAACTTCAATGGTATTAGTGATGGTAATAGGAGAGTGGGGTTTTGAGTTACTTTAAAACTTTTCTGAAATGGATTATTTTCATAGAAAACTTGAATTTCCCCAGGCCTCACCAAACTAGAGAAACAAGTTGAGATCACAGTAGCAAGAATGAGTTGCACTGGCTTTGACCTCTAACAGACTGGTGGACTAATACTGGCTGCTTGAAGAGCTACACTGTGATGTATTCTGAAGCCCCACTGAAGTTCAAGGGCACAGAATGCTGAAATCAATTAATCATGTCTGCCATGGGAGCAGAATCAGAAGCAACAGCATATGAGCTTTGTGTTTGTCATTCTAGACCTAAAGATTCCAATTTGCCTATGGCTTTTCTTTTAAAAACTGAGATATAATTAGCACACAGCAAGGTGCAATGATCTTAGGTGTTCAGCTTGATAAGTTTTGACAACTGCCTACATCCTTGGAACCACCACCACAAGCAAGATATGGAACATTTTCATCATCCTGGAATGATCATTTTCATCATTCTCAACCTGATGGGCATTTGGGTTGTTTTCAGTTTGAGGCTATTTATAAATAAAGTTGCTTACGAACGTTCATATACAAATCATTTTGAGGACATGTGTTTTCATTTTCTTGGGTAAGAATAGTAAGAATGAAACTACGGAGTCAAAGCGTAGATGTGTATTTGTTTAACTTTACAAGAACTTGTCAAACAAGTTTCCGAAGTGGTTATACTATTTTGCATTCCTACAGGCAGTTGTTCCACATCCTCACCAAGAGGTGGTGTCATTCTGAGGTTGGCCATCCTAGTGGCGTGAAATGGTTTTTCACCGTGGTTTCAGTTGTTATTTCCCTGATCACTAAAACATTGGAGACCTTTTACATATGCTTAGCGGACACTTGTATAGCTCTTTTGTTAAGTGTTCCTGTGTGTTATTTATTGAGTATTAAAATGGTTTCATCCTTAAAAGGAAGTGTATGGGAAGCTCCTCTGCGGGCTGGGGTCTGGCTTCTGTATCAAGGTTATTTCGTTGTTGTCATTGCCACAGAATGCAGAAATTCCCATGACTGTCTGGTTTTCTTACCTCCGGTAACCAGGTGCTCTTTCCTCCTGTTTATCTAGCTCCTGAGCTCTCTGCCTTGGGACCTCTCTTACCCTGCCTTGAGATGCCGCAGTCCTGAATTCTGCTGGCCATCCGGCCACATGCCCTTGGTTGCGCTGGTTCAGAGTGTGGGCCTGTTGTTTGGTTACCATCTCATGGGCCCAGCTCTGGCTGGTCCAGCCCTGCCCCACCTCTTAGTTCCTCCTGCCTCCGAGCTGGGCATTTGGAAGTGTCTGCTCTGGGAAGTCTGGGGGTTCGATGGTATTGATTCTACACCCATTAGTAGCAGCTGTTAAGAGACAGGGTGATCTAGTTGTCTGGCTTTGGGGCTTGTTCTTCCCCTGAGTTAAGTACTTTCCGGGTACTTTTCTCCCAAATGGAAAAAAGAAAAAGAAAACTATTTGTCACTATTCTAAGTGGGAAAGAAAAACGCTGGCAATGAGAGCGGATGGAACTTCCATCTTCTCCTCTTCTCACAAAAGCCTCTTGTCTCCATAGCCTATGGCCACTGTTCCCAGCATCCTCCTTATGCATTATTTCTCTTTTATAAAAATTAATTTATTTGTTTGTTTTTATTTTTTTCGGCTGTGTTGGGTCTTCATTGCTGCATGCGGGCTTTCTCTAGTTGCGATGAGTGGGGGCTACTCTTCATTGTGGTGCATGGGCTTCTCATTGTCGTGGCTTCTCTTGTTGCGGAGCACAGGCTCTAGGCATGCATGCTTCACTAGTTGTGGCTCACGGGCTCTAGAGCGCAGGCTCAGTAGTTGTGGCACACGGGCTTAGTTGCTCCACGGCATGTGGGATCTTCGCGGGCAGGGCTCGAACCCGTGTCCCCTGCACTAGCAGGTGGATTCTTAACCACTGGGCCACCAGGGAAGCCCTGCATTATTTCTTAATTAAGATCAATATTTTAGTTGTGGAGAAGTCTTAATCATGGGAATAGAACTTGCATCTCTCTGGCTGTGTCTTACCAAGACAAGTCAAAAGCACCATCTCTCACTGGGTGGTTCACAAGCAAATAAATAAAAATAAGTTAATAACCAGGACTTTTCCCTCCATGGACCCAGCTGCCTGGCATGTCTAGGCTGGAAAGACAGTGGACACAGCTGGTAGGGTATCAAGGACCACCGCTGCGGGGGCTTGTTGCAAATTTTCTGTTTCCAGGCTGCACGAGGGTGTTGGGTGGTGGTGTGACCTGCACTTAGACTCAGCTATGTCATGAACTGACCATGACTGGGCCTGGTTCTTACTCTCCCCCACCATGTTTTCACTTCTGTGAATGGGAACAACAATGCCTGCCTTGCCCATTAATGCAGTCAACAAGTAAATATCCAGCCTTGTGCCGCATGCTAGGGAAAGCACTTGAACAGCATAGAGGCTGTCTCTGGCTTCATGGAGCTAGCATCGTGGCTGAGGAGTTGGATATTAGAATCAGGAAATAAATAATGTGTGATGAGCTTTACAATGGGGAAGTACTGAGGATTATGGGAGCCTGGAGGAAGGGCACTTAAAGCAGGTGCAGAGGGTCACAGGAGGTAGCATCTAAGTGGTCCCCAAAGGAGACTGGGAATTAACTGGACAAGGAGATATGAGAAGAGCATTCTGTACTGGGAAGAGCATGTATGGAGGAAGGACCTCAGTAAGAGAAAATGCAGAGTGTGTTAAGGAAAGTAAAAGACTTTCAGATGACTGGGCCTGGAAGGCATAGTGGGTAGAGAAAAAAAGAGAGCTGGAGAGAGCTGGGGCTTTAAGACAGCACAGAGCAGAGACAACTCCTGTTCCTACTATGTCTTGTTCAAATTCCTGACCCAAAGAATCCATGAGCATAATAATAAATGGTTGTTGTATGCCACGGAGTTTTGGCGTAATTTGTTATGAAGCAATGGTAACAAAGTACACATTATTTTAATGAAGTTCAGTGACATCAGAGCAATGGAAAAGTAATGCTTACAAAGCTTTGAATATCCCTCCTCTTGTGTGTTCCAAGCATCCATACTGTTGTCCCAAACGGGTGTTACTCTTAAGCTTGGTGCAGACAAGAATTTTAATCTTAAGGCATGTTTCTTTCAGAGATATCAGGGAATCTGATTTAGGCCATAGCAACTCATTAAAGTCTCCTGCTCTCTACTCGCTAACACCTAAAACTCCTAACACTTTTTCACTCTTCTGCTCCAACATAACTCTCATCCATGCTGTCTTTTCCCATCATCAATACATTTCCAGGCAACGTGTTCCTTTTATGTTGTACAATCCTGCTACGCAAAGCAGCCTTAGGAGTTCTTGTTACAACATAATTGCCTTTCTTTTGATAATCAACCCGTATATTTTTTCTTTTAATATTTAAAGCTGGAGAAGGGGAAAATGTGACCTAAGAAGAAACAAAATCTGAATAGTCCTATATCTGTAAGACAACTGAATTTATAATTAAGAAAAAAAAAGTTCATTACAAGAACACTCCAGGCTCACTGGTGAATTCTATCAAAAATTTAAGGAAGAAACAATATGAACATCATATAACCTCTTTCAAAAAATAGAGGAGGAGGGATTTCATTTTATGAGGCTAGCTTATCTCTAATATCAAAACCTGACAAACACATTACAAAAGAAATACAGACCAATATCCCTTATGAACCTAGACACAAAAATCCTTAACAAAATATTAGTAAATGGGGCTTCCCTGGTGGCACAGTGGTTGAGAGTCCGCCTGCCGATGCAGGGGATACGGGTTCGTGCCCCGGACTGGGAGGATCCCACATGCCGCGGAGCGGCTGGGCCCGTGAGCCATGGCCGCTGAGCCTGCGCATCCGGAGCCTGTGCTCCGCAACGGGAGAGGCCACAACAGTGAGACGCCCACGTACAGCAAAAAAATAAATAAATAAAATAAAATCAGTAAATCAAATTTAACAGTGTTTAAGAGGATAACGTTTCATGACGAAGTGAGGTTTATTCCAAGAATGCAAGACTTATTTTACCTTCAAAAAGTAATCAATGTATATATTAGTTACCTATTGCTACATAAAGAAATCACTCCCAAAATGCAGCATACTAAAGCAATGAACATTTATTATCTCACTGTTTCTGTGGGTGAGGAATCCTGGTGCTACTTAACTGGGTTTTCAGGTACAGGGTCTCTCATGAGGCTGTGGTCAAGGGGTCAGCCTGGATAGTCATCTCATCTGAAGACCTGACTGAGGGAGGATCTGCTTCATGATGACTCATGTGGTTCTTGGCAAGATTCAGTTCCTTATGGGCTGTTGGGACTTAAGTCCTCAGTTCTTCTCTGGCTAATGGCCAGAGGCTTCCCTCTGTTCCATGCCATGTGGACCTCTCTCTCCAGAGGGTGGCTCACAACATGGCAGCTGGCTTTCCTTGGAGCAAGTGAGTGAGGGAAGTCACCCATGATGGAAGCCACAGTCTTTTTATAACCTAATCTCAAAAGTGACAAGCCACTACTTCTGTTGTATTACATTCATTGTAAGTGAGTCACTAAGTCCAGGTCATCCTCAAGTAGAGGAAATTACAAAAAGGCATGAATACCAGGAGAAGGGGATTACTGGGGACCATGTTAGGGGCTGCAAACCACATTGTAGTTCAACCCATTAAAAAATCAGAATAAAGGACAGTAAATGTGATCATTTAATTTACGAAGAAAAAGTGTTTAACAAAATTCAACATCCATTCATAATAAAAATTTTCAGCAAATTATTAATAGAAGACAACTTTCTCAACCTGATAAAAGACATCTGTATAAAACCTAAAGATAACATCATACTTAAATATGAAAGAGTGAGTGCTTTCCCCCTAAGAATAGGAATAAGGCAAGGATGTTCACTCTTAACACTTCTATTCACCATAGTCCTAGAGGTCATAGCAAGTTCAATAAAGCAAGAAAAATAAATAAAAAGTAGAAATATGGGACAGGAAGAAGTGAAACCATCTCTATTTGTAGACAATATGATTGTGTATATAGAAAATCCTAAGGAATCTTTTTAAAAATTACTAAAACTAATAGATGGGTTTAGCAAAGTCACAGAATACAATGTTAATATATAGAAAAATCAGTGTTATTTTTATACTGTCACAAACAATTAGAATATAAAAATTTTTAAGGTACCATTTATAATAGCACCAAAAAACATACAATATTTAGGATAAATTTAATGAAAGATGATGTGCAGTACCTCTGCAAAAAAACTACCAAAAATGCAGAGCAGATTAAAGATTAATGGACTAAAGGAGAAAAGTAACCACATGACCATTTTAATAGAGGCAGAAAAAGTCATTTTACAAATTTCAACTCATATTTATGATCAAAAATCTATTTTAGAAAACTAAAAAAAGGAACCCCTTAAATACAGCTGCCAAAAACATATATATTCAGTTATCTATGGCTGGATGACAAACTATCCCAAAACATAGTGGCTTAAAACCACAACAATTTCATGACTCTGTTGGTGCTGAATCTGGGCAGTGTTCAAAGCTGGGCCGTTTTTCCGGTCCATATGGCATTGACTGAGGTCACTCACCTGCATTCCAACAGTAGGTGGGCTGGGTGGGAAGGCTTCATTCACCTCTGGCGCCTCAGGTTCCTCCTCCTGGCCTCTCCCTCTCTGCGTGGCCTCTCATCAGCCAGTAATCTAGCCTGAGCTCCTTTACGGCACAGCGCAGCCTCCCAAGGGCATAGCATCACTTCCAGCACATTCCACTGGTCAGAGCAAGTCACAGGCCAGCCCAGAATCACCTGGAGGGGAAAACAAACTCAGCTCTTGATGGAAGGACATGATGAACGGAGTGGCAAGAATTGATGGTGACCATCTTTCAAAGTTACCTACCACAATGAATGGATGAAAAGATGAGCAAATAAGTGAGTTATAAGCTTCCTTCTGATTCTCACGCTGGTTAAAGGAATGAAGAAACTAAACCCCATACTCCTGATTCTTTTTAGCCTGTCTTTCTTTAAGCAGAGAATAAACTGGTGACAGATTTTTTATGTCTTTGCTGGTCTGTTTAAATTCCAGTATGGCATTAGCTTCACATAAAATGGCTGACAACTTTTAGCATCTTCCTTTAGTGTCGTTTTAGTTCCTCCTGCCCCCTCCTGCCCTCTTCTCTCATTCAGTTTCTTATTATTCTCTTCTCCCAAATTCAAACCCAGACTACAATCTCTCATTTTGGGGTGAGGAGGCTAGTTCCACTTTGCCCACCTTACAAGACCCAAGGAAATGAGACTCTAAGTAGTAAAATGTCACCAGTCTGGGGCAATTATTTTTCAGAACTGCAACCTTCCTACATGGCCGTTAAGTTTTTATCCCCCTGGCACATCCATGTCCTCCATTTGGAAGGCAAGTTCTGGTCAAATCCAATTATTATGTGGATTGCTGGGCCTTCAGACTCAGTAGTTACTCTCTGGTTTGACTCGAATCCCCTGACCATCCTTTCATGGCTCTGTACCTAAAATATAGTCGAGCTTTTATAAAAAACTTTTATAAAAGCTTTTATAAAAACCAATAAACCCAAAGGCCCATTCTGACTAACAAGTCAGGTGCACACAATACAAACTGTAACACAGGGGAGTATGGGAGAGCCAAGGCCCTTTCTTTTATATATATTAAAAGAACACAGCCGGGCTTCCCTGGTGGCGCAGTGGTTGAGAGTCCGCCTGCCGATGCAGGGGACACGGGTTCGTGCCCCGGTCCAGGAAGATCCCACATGCCACGGAGTGGCTAGGCCCGTGAGCCATGGCCGCTAAGCCTGCGTGTCCGGAGCCTGTGCTCCGCAATGGGAGAGGCCACAACAGTGAGAGGCCCGCGTACTGCAAAAAAAAAAAAAAAAAAAAAAAGAACACAGCCTGTCCCAGGAAGCCAGTGACTCAAAATCATTGCAGAAACCAATGCAGAATTCCTTCCATGTATAGGATTTTTCTTCCTTAAAAGGCAGTGTATAAAAGGGAACAAACTAGCAATATTTCCTGGAATTTGGAGGCCAGACAATGCCTCAATGTTTCTTTATCATGGGCATTCTGGAGAAAGTCCCTCAGTGCTGGAGGGGAGGAAGAGAACACCCTGGAAGCCATGCTTGCCCACAGCATTTCAGCAGATACTGGAGACTGGCAACACGGATTGTATATATTACTTTGAGGAGAATGTGTGTGTGTGTGTGTGTGTGTGTGTGTGTGTGTGTGTGTGTACGTGTGCACCCTGGTGCCCATGGCTTTAATAATGACCTCATTCCTTTCTCTTTTAGAAAAGAGAAAAAATACATAATTTGAGAGCTCAAAGAGACATTTGAGACACACCACCTCATTAACAAATGAGTAAACAAAGGCCAGAGAAATAGAGTAACTCGCCTGAGGTCACACAGCTGATTGGAACCAGGGCAAGAACACAAGGCAGGTCTCCAGTCTTCTAGCTGGAGAGTTTGTGCATCACTTAAATATAGGTGGACACTTACTAACACATCACTATGTACTTAGGTACAGGGAATTTGATCAAAATGAGCTTAAGTGTGCAGACTCTAGACGATGCTATTCGATACAGTAGCCACCGCACATGTGGCTTCTGAGCACTTGAACTGTGGCTAGAAACACTGAGCAACCAAATTTCAAATTTTATTTAACTTTAATTTATTTAAATGTGAATGCAAAAACCACTACTTGATTCAATAACTGGGAAATTTTAAGTCTATTTGTAACAACTTGAGTATGTGTATCTATATATAAATTTTATGAAATATAAAATACAGATCAAGTATTTCCAGTGAAAATATGGTGACTGAATTGAGATGTACTCTAAGTATAAAAGATATATTAGATTTCAAAGACTTAGTATAAAAAATGTAAAATATATCATTAGTAATTTTTCTGTTGACATGTTGAAATAATCTTCCGGATATATTGGGTTAAATAAAATATATTAATTTCACCTACTTTTTACTTTTTAAATGTAGCTACTAAAAGAGTAAAATTGCATATGTGGCTTGCATTATGTTTCTGTTGGACAATCTAGAGTCAGACTGTCCACACTGAAATCGCTGCTCCACTATATTCCCAGCTCTGTGGCCTTGGGAAGATTATTGGGTAGCTTTGAGAAGCAATTGTCTTCTCTGAAAAATGAAAGAGAGAAAGGCGTGAGGATATCTTTCCCCTTTCTTTTCCTGTTTTTGGCCCTCACTGTGTGATGACATGGTGTTTGGGGCAATGGCAGCCACTTTTAAATGATAGGGAGAAACGTGGCCAATATACAAAGCGCACAACAGCCACTCAAGAAGGGCTAGCTGAGTAAATGACATAAGTAAAATTTCCTGGCATGTGGTTGGGTTTAAGAATCCATCATTCCCTCTCTTGCTTCTTTGCCCCCACATCCCGAACACTCTTTCCCCGTGATCTCTCCTTGTCTGCTCCTGAAAAACACATCTAAGCAGATGTAATCCAGGGCAGACACATGTGTTATTTGCATATGATTTGCCAAAATTTGTGTGTAATTGGCTTCTGTCTACAGAATCTGATCTCTGGCTATTTGATTTTAATGCTGAAATTAAGATATACAGGAGGGTCATTCCCTCTGCCTCCCTCAATCTATCTTTCTACTTTTCCTTCCCAGCTGGCAGCGTTGCCCTGGTAAGCGGGGTGTCAGAGGTCTCTAAGGGGTGAGGAGATGCTAGATGAGAGGGGCAATGGGCCAGGAATGGGACGCTTTGCTTTTATAACACGAGGAGCAGCATGAGTGTAAAGGGTCCCGACCAGGCTAAGGGCAAGGGTATCCTTGTGATGTGGCTGGACTCTGCTGATCTGGGCCTGGAAGTCGGTCCTCCCAAAGCTTTGAGCTGGTGGGACTTTGAGGGTAAGAAGAGATCAGGGCTGAGGGAGGTGGGGTGATACCCTACGGGGAAAACAAGAGCACATAATAGAGACTGGGAATCCAACAGGAATCGGGGCCAGAGGTGAGCAGGAGAAATGTGAATGCCCCAATGCCCAGAGGAGTTTCAGAGACATCAGGGTGTCTATGATAAATAGGGCAGATTTCCAAGGTGATTTTAATAAAACTTAATAAAATCCAAAATGACAAGTTGATGCCTGCACATTTAAGGATTTGGGGAGGGGCAGACTGATCTGTTAGTTACAGCGGGTCTCCCAAACTGTGGATTCCGATCTAGCTGGTGACACCTTCCTCCTAAGCACGGCATCCCACCCATCACTCTCATCCATCCCCTCTGGAGACAGCCAGCCCCTCCCATCTACTTGTCCCCCCAGGTCTACCCAGCATCTTCCATCACCCTCATTCCCTCTGGGACCACCCAGGACCTCCCTTTCCCACCACGGTTGTCTCAGGCTTCATGATCACTGTCCAAGAGTCAGGCAGAGAATCTGGGACAGGGCATGGAGTTTGGACCTGCACATTTAGGCCCACACAGCACGCATGATCTCATGCACAGACGGACACAGTTGCATTTTAGCAAGTCATACCCAGAAAGCATGATGTCCTAGGTAGAGTTTGCTATTCTCCGAATAAGAAATACCATGAACTTCACACTTTGCCTCGCCAGCCTGCAAGGTGCCAGACAGATGCTTCCCTGATGCTAAAGATGGTCACCACGAGCCCAAACACTCCTATGCTTAGCTTACATTTTCTGCCTGGCATCTAGAAAATACTTCATGCAAATCAGCCCTCTCAAGGAGGCTGAAGACCCTCAGGTGACATTTTAAAGCAGTTGTGCTCTAAAGTAGCTTTGAATATGAAAAGGAGAAAAAAAACCTCACAAAAAGTATTTTCAGCTCCTGTGGTTAGTTCCCAAATACCAGTACTCTAAAAATTACACAAGAATCACCTTGAGAGGTGTTTAAAAATATGGATGCCAGGTTTTCAGCCCCAGGGATTTTGATTCCACATGTCTTGTGTGAGTCCCAACACCTGTGTTACTAGGATTTTGATATGCAGCCAGGGCTGAAACCCACAGACTTGGACCATCAAAGAAAGGTGATGATCTGTACCTGAGTCTGTTGCCACCCGGGTATCACTTGCAATTGGGCAAGGATCTCTGGAAACAAGGTTCCCAGGTAGGGAAGGGTTGTATCTCCATCCAAACAGTATGCAGATTTGTCAGGAGGCAACAACTTGATCTAAAGTTTCAGTAAAGGGGTAGCTTAAGCAGGCATACCTAATCGTCCACCTATTTGAGACATAACCATTTATCTTCCTTCCTGTGGGACTTTTGATATAAGGAGAGCTTATCTGCCCACCTCGTCCCCAGCCATTTGGACATTTGAGTTTTCATTAACTGTAATGAGTAAAATTAATAATGAAGCCCGTGGTGCAGGAAAATTTATGTTTCTTGTACACGAACCTTGTCGAAACAGGTACCAGGCGTTCTAAGGAAGACCTAGGATTTATGTCAAATTCCTTATTAAAGTGTAAGAGGAGAAACAAAGTCTGTACGTTTTGTGTTTTGTCTAAAACTGTGAGGCCTCCTCACTGCTGCCTGGGTTGTTACCATGCTCAGATAAGAAGGTTACCCACTCCTGCCACTGCTCAGCCCACTTTAATTATTTTTACCCTCAGTCCCCAACATCCCTTTAAACCATTCTTCTCTGCCCAGATAGACTGTTACACCTGTCTTTGCAATTCTGGGAGAGACGCTTTGAAGTGCCTTTTCAAAATCTCTTGTTAATGATCTGGTAATTATTGTGGTGACTTTTCAATGAAGTGTGAAGTGCTCAGCTGGCTGTCAGCTAAGAGAATCCCCAAGCACCTGGAAAGAGGGACACGGGAAGGGAGAGAGCAGGGGAAACACCCTGAGCCTAGGTCTGTCCCAAAGTTACAGGGGCAGCCCCATCGGGCCAGAGAAGGGCCCTGCCTGAGGCTGGCAAGGCCACCAGGAGCTCCTGTTGGCAGATGAGAGCTCTCCGAGTCCTGGGAACAGTCTGACTATAGAACCTGGGGAAACTATATAAATGCCCCGCAAATCCCCAGCAGTACCCTAGTGGGCAATGCCACGTCCCACGGCTGGCTGCAGGGAGGAGCCACACTCCTGCACTCAGACGACAATACCGTCCTCGGTGCCCCTGCCCCAGTGGAGTGCCTCCCTTCCCTTCACAATCCACATCCATTTTAAGCCATCAGGGCTGCTGTCCAGAGAGGCCCTGCAAGAGCTATCGATGCTTTTCCTCCTGTCCTTCAGATCCCAGCAGCCAGTGGGGACCAAATGTGGTCCAGCTGTGCTGAGCACTCCCCACATCTGGAAGCCCAGTATGCGACCCATCTCCACACCTGTGCTCCCCAACATCCTGCTTCCACTTGTCAGAGTAAAAGGAGCACCCCAGGGACTGAGACAGCGTGTTGGATCTCTCACAGCCTGACGACCCCTCATAACCAAAGAGGCTGCCACACGCATCAAGGCGTCCTAACTGGCCCAAGTTCTCGCAACATCCGAGCTGGCCCTTTATCCCCCTTACCCCACAAAAGGAAGACAGTCCCAATGAAAAGGAGAAGTGCCAGCCCTGAGGACACATTTGACTGTGGAATCTTAAGGAGGCAAGGACATCATCTGGTGCAGGCCCCTCGTTTTACCAATGAGACACTGGAACTGAAGAAGGTGACGCGATGTGCTCAAGATGGAAGGCTCACCAGCCAACACCAGGGCAGGACTAGAACCAGGTGCCCTGGGGCTTCCCCACCTCCCGTGGCTTTTCCGTCAGTGCCCACCATGAGTCTGGGGTGACTTCATATTTTCACGTGCTGACTTGGCCTGGCTCCCCTTCCTCCACCAGCAGAGAGCTGTGTCCCTGGTCATCTCTGACATGCGCTTGGTACAGTGGTGATTGAGTAGAGCTGCCAGTGAGTTGACTGGTCCCTGACCTGGCTTCTGGGGCCGGACTCCAACCTCTGCTGGCCCAGCCCTGCTCCCAACACTGCTCCCCATCCTGGCACCTTCTCTGGCCTGGATACCATGGAAGCTGCCCTGGTTAGTTGCTGGAAATCATCTTTCCAAACCATGGAAAGATCTGGATCTCTTTAGTTAAGCAAATCCAGATGATGGGCAGTCTGGGATCCCCCTCTATGCTTCTCTGGAGAAAACTGGGAAGCAGATGCCCCTGGCATAAACATTTTTATGTAACGTTTTCTATCTCCAGGAATAGTACTATAATAATATGTGACAAGATGGAGCAAACACTGTTCACAAAATTCCTCTTAGGGAGAGTATTCTATGTGTTCAAAAGAAATGCTCCAAGTCAGTGGTTCTCAAAGTGTGTCCCCAGACCAGCAGCCTCAGCATCACCTGGAAATCGTCAGGGGTCTTGTTAGAGATGCAGATTCTCAGGCCCCACCCTGCATTGCTGCATCAGAACCACTAGGGTGGGCCCTCCAGGGGATTCAGGAGCAGTTAAGGTCTGGAAAGCCAATTTTGGTGGAAATCGGGAAGCTCCAGAACATGCTCCAGTGGCAAAATCCAGGGCTCAATGGCCTTGTAAGAAGGAAGGGTCTGGTTCCCTGCATGGCTCAGGTCAGGGGAGTCCCAGGATAGATTGGGAGGTAGGATCCAGGGAAGAACTGGATTGCTTTTTACAATAGAAGGGAAGGACTTCTGAGGTCCCCTGAGGAAATCTAGGGGAGAGGAGAGTGAAGACAGTGAGGCTGGGTGCTATGTGGGAAAAAGGAAGAGAGAGTGAGACCCCCATAACAGGGAGTATCTCAAGACATTGTCGGTGGGATCACAAGTCTTATGCAATGTGCCCTCTCCCTAAACTGCACAAAGCATCGGTGAAGGTTATGCAAATAACCAAAGTTCTGGGGGTTCTACACTCTGGACACCATGAGAGGAGCTAAAGTCTGCATGATGGTCTCAATGCCACACTCAGCAGAAAACTCTCTGTAAAGAGAATTGTCATGGCTGAGTACTCTTTCATAAGGAGAACATTTCTCTATTTCCTAGCCATCCCCTTACTGGGGGGCATTTTGTTGGTTTCCAATTTTTCACAATCGTAAACAACATGATAAATGTCTTGGAGCTACAAACTTTCTCTTTATTCACGATTATGACCTTGGAACACAGATTCACAAATGCTGAGCGATTCAGTTCAAATGCTAATTATATAGAGAACAGAAATTTCCCCTGAGATTGAGCAGGGGAGGGAGTGGTGCTCATTTATGAATATGATTAAGGAGAGAAAGAAGTGTCTTCTTTCTTTGAGAGAATTAGAGGGGTTCAAAGAGTAGAGCTGGCATTCTGGGGGCTGTGAGAAAAGGGAGTAGAGGGGCTTCCCAGTAAGATTAAAGCAGTGCTAAAGCTGAGGGTGTTTTGAGTGATAACAAGAGGGCTGACAGATAGCTGCTGCATGTATTTGGTTGCATGTGTCAGACACGCAACTCTAGCCTGCTTCCAGTTTCACAACTGTGCTTTTAAGCTCACAATCTGGTCAGAACAGGGGCAGTGCAGGCTTCAAGTCCTGCTAGATCAAGGGTCACAAACGATAACAACAAGCCTTAAGGCATCTCTCAGAAACTGCTATTGGTTATTCCTTCCTACTGTAAACAGGCTTTCTGTGTGCAGGGAGAGGAGAAATGGGCAGGGGGTGGAGGAAGGAGTGGGCAGAGCTGCAGACAGCTCCAGTATTCCTTCATCCCAGCCAGACATGCCAGAGGAAAGAGATGTCTTCTCTCCTCCAGCTTCATGTATCAAATCCCAAGGACGGTCTCTGATTGGCTGGCTTGGGTCACATGCTCCCTGGGCAAATCATTAGGGTTAGGTGGCTGGGGCACTATGATTGGCTAGGCCTGGGTCACATGTTCATCACTGAAACCAGGGTCCAGGTACTCTAACTGGTAGCACCACCAAAACCATATGGATTTAGGGAGCAGCAGATACCCAAGAGAAAGAAAGGTCCTTTCCTGAAGAAACAGGCAGACAAAACCAGATATTCACTATCTGTATTCCTTCATACCCCGGCAGCTACTGTTAGTCCATCACAATATTTCCCCCTTGAGCCAAGATTCAGCCTCAGAATCCTTCTGAACACAGCACTCAGGTAATGACTTCCAGCCAATCCAAGCTAGCCTACAAGATAAAAGTGATCTGCCATTTTGAGGCTTAAAACAAGATGCCAGATCACTGATGAACAAGAGACTAAAGGGAACTGGATTTAAGAAAGGTGTAAGCCACAGGGGTCAGTTCAGAACCCTAATGGGTCCCCTCTGGGAGATGCCTGCTCAGGGGACTGTAGGTGACTGCAGGTATCAGTCTCTGTGACAGTGAGATGGTTGGGCCCTGGTGGAGCATGGGACATTGTGAGACTGTCTGCCTATGGGAAGCCAAATGTGTTTCCTTTCCACTACTGTCACTGAAAAGCGAGTCGCAAGTGGGCAGCGCGGGAAATCTCTGAGCTTCACTCATTAGATTTCCACAGGAGTTTGGCTTTAAGAGAAATCTGATCCCTCCCACCTGTGTGCTCCATTGCTTAGTCAGCAGCCAGCCAGAGAGGGCGATACATGCTGGGCTAGGGTGGACAGGGCTGGAACCACAGGCCCAGTTCCAGGGTAGCACTGGGTTCTTCCATGGAGGGGCTCACAGCTCACATCTCCAAAGTGCACAGGGCAAAGCAAACTGAGGCACCATCAAAATGAAGACTGCCATTGAAGGGGACAGCCTGGATGGTGAGGACAGGGCACAGCCAGCTCTGGGTGACCCTGGTACATAGCTTCAAGCAGGCAGTCACCTGGGGATTCTCATACCATGCAAAGGACTGCAGGAGTTTGGCCAACAGCCCGGGTACCAGGAAGAAGCATGACCTGATGGCCCCAGTGGCCTCACTTGGACAGTGGGCTCCAAGTTCCTGCCTATTCCCATGGACTCCTTCAGGACTTAAGGGTGGGGTTGGTTCAGCCTGGGCTTCCACTCACATCGGGGTCTCCTGGGGCCTGACCCAGGTTCTCAGCAGAGCTGGAAGGAGAAAGGCTTAATTGCATCAGAATGGAAGCTTGCCAAGTGTGCTGACACTTTCAGCCCACGCAATCAATCCTCCATCGTGTAAATAGAGTTAGGAGTGTGATTCTGGCAATTATAAAGCCCATTATTTTCCTCTTCTTCTCTAAGTAAATTAGAAAGGCTCTTTGCTCTCACTTTGCAACTGGACCTCATTTTTAAAGTGCAGCTGTAAAAGCACTGCAACAGACTGTACTTAGAGAGGTGCCATGTTTGATGGCCAGTTGGCCATGGGTTTTGGCTTCCAGCCCTGGTTTTGCTGCCAACCAGACTGTGATCTTTGGTGAGGCCAGCAGCCATCTCTGGGCCTTGGTTTCCCCATTTATAAAACGAGGAGCTTGGACTAGGTGGCCTCTGCGATCCCTTCCAACTCTCATGGCCACAGGAATCCAAGTGTGCTTGATTACTAGGGATGGCTCCGGGTAGACAGGAATGTACACTAGCTTCTTTTAAGCCAGGAGCCATCCCTCTTTCTTTATTTTCCACATACAATGATAAACCCCTGCAGGTGCAAATACATCCATTTCCACAGCAGTGTAAGGAGAGAGGAAGAGCTGCGTGCCCATGTTTCTGGAACCCAAAGTGCTAGCCACTCTCACTGAATGCTGTTTTGCAATAAGAATCCCATTTAACCCTTAGAAGAGAGCAGCTCTTAGGCCCATTTCACAGACAAGAAAACCGAGACACGGTAAAGTAGTGCATCCAGTCTAGGTCTGCCCAGCTCCGAAGGCCATGTTCATAGTCACAACTCTCTCAAATCCCCAAATCTGGGGACTTTCATAGAGAAAGAATGGGTAGACCAAGAGGCCAACTCAACACGAAAGCAATGCCAGGCAGGACCCCTGAGTGACAGGACATGCCCAGGCAAGTGGCAGATGTCCCCCTGCATGTGGGGCCAGTAGATCCAGCAGGAAGGGGGTGCAGTGAGAAGGCATGAAAGATTTTGACAAATGTGTTCCAATGTTCCTGGCTCTCTCCAAATGGGCTCTTGCTTCCTCCGTCTCCTCCCTACGTCTGGAAACGGAACACCAACGATTTCACTTGAAGGGAGTGTTTGGTGCTGTTTTGAAGCAGCATGAAGTAAATTTTTATGATGCTGGTTACTGCTTGATGGGGAACATTTCAGCTGCCTTGGCTCTGATGACCCAGCTCTGTCTCCCATAATTGCCATACTGAAATTCTCAGAATTTACATTTATAAATGTTAAATGACATTTTAATTTTTTATAAGGTGGATACAAGAACAACAAAATAGGGCTTCCCTGGTGGCGCAGTGGTTGAGAGTCTGCCTGCCGATGCAGGGGACACGGGTTCGTGCCCCGATTCGGGAAGATCCCACACGCTGCGGAGCAGCTGGGCCCGTGAGCCATGGCCGCTGAGCCTGCGCGTCGCGCGTCCGGAGCCTGTGCTCCTCAACGGGAGAGGCCACAACAGTGAGAGGCCCGCGTACCGCAAAAAAAAAAAAAGAACAACAAAATATCATTTGCTTTAAGGGTTGTCTTTCCAAAAGAAATTACTTTAAGCAGCACCAAAGTTTTAGAAATGCACATCACCATATTACCAAAAAAAAAAGTTTTTAAAAGATAGTTTCAGTCAGTTTGCCTGACAGATGCTCACCCTGGAAATAAGTGTTTAATGGCGGTTTTTTCACAGAAACTGTTCTGCTATCCCCATCAATGGGGTTTAGTCAATACCTCTTGAATATTTCACCAAGTAACTTGTGAATACATTATCTTAGAATCCATCAACGTCATACCTGAAAGCTCTCAGGTATCTCAGGAGCTCCAGGCTGGATGTCTGCGCAGCTGAGCAGTCCCTGCTGAATCCCAGGTTCCTGACCAGCACTTACTGAGTACCAGGAGCCCTGATGGCCCTGGAGGCAGAGCAACAGGCATGGGGAATCCAGGGCTCCATCCATAAGGATGCACCAGATTGGGAAAACATCCTCCAGAATTTCAGTATTGGTGGAATTTATGAAGTGGGACTGAGTGTAGGCTAGATATAATTGGAATGCTGAAGAGATGCAGATGACCCATCCTTTGCCAACTGCCCAGACATCCTGCACCTGCTTCCTCATCATTAAAACAGGACAATAACCTCCAACTCACAAGGCTGTCGGTGATGGCAGAGACCATTTAGCAGGGCTGTGATTAAGAACACCGTTGTCAGATGAGGTTTGGATTTTGGTTCCAAGACTGTGATTCTGCATAAGTGACTTAATCCCTCGAGGCTCCGTTTACCTCATCTGTAAAATGGTCACAGTAATCTCTTTCTCAGGAGACTACGGCAGGGATGCATTTCAAGTGGTTGACACAGTGCCTGGAGCACAGTAAGTGTCTGTCAAGGGACAGTTATCATCTGGTGAAGGTACCAATGCTAGGCCAAACCCAAAAGAGGGTCTCACTTGGCAGGATTTCTCTCCCCTTCAAATTATTTCACATATGTTATCACCTGGGCACCATTTTCTTCCTCACAGTTCTCTCTTAGATACTTTCCATCTTCCTATAACAGCACAAGCTTCTTATTGCCTCAAAAAGTCTTCGCTGAAATCTTACCAGAAGCCCAGCATGACGTCTGGGTCTCTGGACAGAAAAGAAATACCAGCAGTGGCCCTGCCCACCATGCACAGAGGATATCCACAAGCAAACAATGAAAGCACCAGGCTGAATTGTCTTAGTAACAGCTTGAGCTGGCCACAGCAGCCTTGTCCCAAGGCAGCTCACGATTAATTGCCAAATGAATTGTGTGGGCTATAATTGTTGCCAGAAGTATGCGGAGGGAAATCTCCCTTCTGACCACAGTGATCAGGAAGAATAAACATCCACACCCTGGAGATCTGGATGAGCCACCCGGTGAGGTCACGAAGCAGCCTGGAAGCAGAGGGCACAGGACTGGTCAGGCTCTAATCACCTGAACACTGGGGGCCCCCAGCCCTCCCCCAGTGCCTGGTACAAAGGCCCAGCTCTTCAGCTGCTCCTGCAGTCAAGTTTCCCATCTGAGAAATGGGATTTCTCAGGGGGACTGGAATGAAAAGAATTCTTCCCCTATTTCCTAGTGCCCCCCCACCAAAACACATGCCAACCCAACTACCACAGCCTTCACCAGTGACTCTGGTATAGCTGAACCACTGGTTTCTAAGCCCCTCTTTCCTGTCCTATTTTTACGATTCTTTTGTGGTTCTTGCTTACTTCTCAGTCTACAGCGTGTGGTAATCATATCTAACAAATTACTGTACCTGTGGCACTCTGAGGTCGTTAGATGAAAGGAATTCAAATAACCCAGGGAGATCTTTTTGTTAATTATAACTTCAGTAGGCAGCATAAGGAAAAATTAGCTAACACCGGGGAAGGACACAGGAAATGAAAAGAATGAAACAACTGGGCATCATTACTAATTATTTTCTTTGAAGTCCTCATGATTGTTTTCTAACAATACAGTCCATGTAGAAGAACTTGCTATTTGTATTTTATAGACAAAACAGAGATTTATCAAAGTCTTCCATTCGTTTGATAAAAATGATAGGACTTGAGGAGATGGAAGGAGTCTCATTTGCCTTTCTTCCTTAGATAGAAGGGAAGTCTGGGCTCATCTGGGATGTTCTTCCTAGTCATTCAGCTTGCCCTGACTCATGTCCCTCAGTGCTGCTGAGTGTCAGGGTTTACGAGATCAATTCAGTCTTCCAGGCCAAACTCTGCCGCACCAGGTGGTTCCCCATGGGACCTGGCTCCTCCACCAGTCCCGGGCAGGGCAGGGCCAGGTGGGCGGCTCCTGGCCTGCAGGCTGGTAGGGGCTACGTGAGTCTTGTTGCTGTGGAACTGGCATGGCTCTGTCCATCTCAATTCCCTGACCGCTCCCCGACATCCTGCCTGCTGCGTTGGCCCAGTCTATTAAATTCACTCACTCATTCATCAGCTAGTTATTGAACCCCTACTATATGCCACACACTGTTCCATTGAACAAAACAGATAAAGCCCTGCTTTGAGGCAGCAAGCATTCCAAAGAAGGGATAGACATTAAACAAAGAAGAAAAACCTACGGTGTGACGGCTGACGATAAGTACCAGGAAGACACGGAACCATGCACAAGAGGATGGAGAGGGATGGGGATGCTGGGAATGGGTGCTGTTTTACAGGAATGGTCCGGAAAGGCCTCTCTGGGGAAGCTGACATCTTAACAGAGATCTGTGGGAAGGGAGGGAGCAAGCAAGATAGCTATCAGAAAGAATGGCATCCTAGGCAGAGGAAACAGCATGGGCAAAGGCTCTGCGTCTGGATTTGCTTGCTGTGTTCCAGGAATAGCAAGGAAGGCAGTATGCCTGGAACAGAGCCGGTGAGGGAAAGGGAAAGTGGTAGGAGATGGATCAGAGAAGGGACCAGGAGCCAGACAACTTAACCAGGTCTCTGCCTGTAGCTTGGGCAGAATTCTTAACCAGCAGGCCAACTCACTCAGTCAGCAACTGCATGTTGAGTGCCCTATGCTCCTGGCTGGACCCCAGATCCCCTCTGGGCTGAAGGGAAGAACACAAAGTGATAATGGCTATAAAAGGTAGTGGGACTTCAATTTCCTTTTTTTTTTTTTAAGTATTAGTTGCATATTTAGAGAATACAAAGATTGCAGAAAAGAATAATGATGCAGAGGCAGAGAAGTAAAGAATCAGGTAGCCGGGATTCTAATGGTTTCCTCCACTGTTTTCCAATCTTTGTCTAATGCTGTTATAATATGCTGGTTATATATATATCTTTAAAAAGAAACTCGACCAAAAGTTTTTATCAAAATGAAATTAGAATTACACCATATATTCTTTTAACTTATGCACAGACTTTGGAACCCAACCTCAGTAAGACAAGACACAACTAGTTCTTTGAAAAGCACAAACTTTCGAGTCAGTGGACACTGAACTGATATTCCGGTTTTGCCACCAGTTGCTGTGGGGCCTCAGGTGGGTTACTCACGCTCTTTGAGCCTCAGTTTTTTCACTGTAAAATAGGTATCACATCCATAGGATTGTTTTAAAGAGTAGAGATGATGTGTGTAAAACACCTGGCATGTGGAAAGTACTAAATAAATGGTGGCTATTAGCAAACAGGCAAATTTGTCCAATCAACAAACACAGCCTCTCGAGACCCTGTGCTCAAGTGCTTCTGCCATTGCTGGTAACACAGAAGTAAACAAGACCGAAAACAACGTAATTTTATCTTATCTTCCCAAATTCCAATTGCCCCTAAAGACAGCAAATCAATCTAGAACTGTGTGGTTGTCCCTCTGAACGAGGGTAAGGTTTTGGAGTCCTACACGTGCTGGAAAAGTGGGCAGAATTCAGGTTCCTAGGACGCAGGGCAACGGTGGCACAGCTTTGCAGCGAACTATTTGGCTCCCCAAGTGGCTCTGTGTCTTCTTCCTTTGCTGCTGCCTCCCTGCTGCTCAGACAAAGCCAGGAAGCTCCCACCTCTGGCTGAAACCCTAGAGAGCATCACTTACTGTCAAAGACAGTGGATTCAAAACCCACCCCTTGAAGACTGGGCCTCTCTCAGCCCTGAAGATTACCTGAGGCCCCTGTTCGTGGGCTGTTCACCAGCCACATGGCTCAGATTAAAACAGCTCTGCCATATCAGACAATAAATTCTGTTCCTGACATGCAAGTCTCAAGGGAAAACTAACTTTTAATAAAAGCACGAAAATTCACATTGTTCTCTCTGGTAGTTTGCTTCCCAGCAGAAAAGTGACGAAGGCTTAAACAAAAGGGAGTCCCATCCCCTCAAGGAAATTCATCATTTCTGTAGAAACCAAGGGTCATTCCAGACAGCCAGCTCGGGCTAGACTGATAGGAACTACATCTCATCAGCCAACGCGTGAGCACCTCTGTGAACAGATGGACAGACACTGGGTTGAGTGCACTGATCACAGCAACCCCGCAAGGCAGGTACCACTGACCCCACCGTTCAGACTGGGAAGCCAAGGCCAAGTCAGAATAATAACTTGCCCAAGTGGAAAGAAGGCAGGTAGGTTTGCGACCTATATTTTGGAGCTGTTTTTACATCTCCCTCAACCTGGTTTGACTTATTGTTAGAAACAGTGGATAACTCTGCCAGAAATGTAATCAGCCACGAAGCCTAGCAATGTAGTTCTGTTCAGGAAACGGAGCTGGTTTAGACGGAGTGCCATTTTGGCGATGGCCTGTTTCTGCTCTCTCCACCCCTTCCCTCTCAGACTCAGGAATAGCTGGTGCTCACGGAGCACACTGGCTTCAAACCACAGGGGTATTCTCTTGGAGCAGCATCAGTGAATTTTTCTTACCAAGTGTAAAAGGCCAAACTGCTAGGAAAGTGCTTTTTAAAATATAAATCTGATCTTGGCACGTTATTCTTGACAGGCCTTCCTCCACTTAATATCCTAACGGAGATGAATCTTCCCTTGAACAGACTCTACATACAAATCTTTCATAAATACGTGCTCATTGGACTTGCCAGACAGGGCCTTGCACATGAGGAGCTGTTTCCTGGGAGTGAAAGTCCCTATCAGGAAACCCCAGAGCTGCAAGGTTATGGGGCACACATTCCCACCCGACCCTCTCAACCCCAACTCCATAGAGTTCTTGGAATTTTGGGGTTTGCTTGCTGTGAGAATACCAAGTGGATCTATTGTGTTGGAGGTACATTAAAAACCCGCCAAACTCTCCGGACCTAAGAGTCACTCGTGGCCAGGAGTTCTGGTTCTGGCTCTTGGGATGGCCTGGGGAAGTCTTTCCCCCTATCTCCGCCTCAGTTTTACCTTCTGTAAAAGGAGCGAGGTCCAGGTGAGCACTAAGGTGAGACATCTCAGGCCCGCCTCAGGCGTGACAAAAGCCTCCCTCCGAGGACGCGATTCCCTCAAAGTGCCTTCGCCGCTTGGAGTTGGACTCCGGCGGTGTGGCGGGGCCGCCAGGGAGCGTCCGCAAGCTTCGCGAGCCGGACCAAGCCACCCCACCCCAAACTATCGGAAAACAGCCACAGAAGCGACCCTCCAGGCCCACGCGCAGGCCTCGGGGTCCCACCCCCGCACGCAGCCTACACCCCTCCCGGCCCGCCCGACCACGCCCCCGCTCCCGCCGTGGCGCGTGCAACCCCGCCCTCCCCGGAGTCTCCGAGCCTAGCGGGCGGAGGGCGGGGCGGGATGGGGCGAGGCGCGCGGGAGGCGGAGCCGAGTCGGGGAATCCTGCTCCCGGCGAGCGCAGGGCCCAGCAGAGCCGCCTGGCCGTCCGAGGGCTCCCGCGTCGGGGGCGGCGGGGAACCCCAGACACCAACGGGTCGGGAGGGAAACGCGCCAAGCGAGCCGCCGCCACCGCCTCCGCGCCGCCCCCGTGGGCTGAGGGGGGCCCGAAGCGTCTTCACTCCGCCCGCCGCCAGTCCCCGCGGTCCCGCCGTCCGCTCGCCGGCTCGTCTCCCGCGCGCCATGCAGCCACCGCCTGCCCTGCGCGCGTAGGCGCCCGCCACAGGCCATGCTGCCCCTGCTCGCCGCGCTGCTGGCCGCCGCCTGCCCGCTGCCGCCCGCCCGCGGCGGGGCCGCGGACGCGCCGGGCCTCCTCGGGGCGCCCCTCAACGCCTCGGTCAACGCGTCGTCTGCGGACGAGCCTGCCGCCCCGCGGCTGCTGGCCTCGGCTGCGCCCGGGGCCCCTGAGCGCCCCGGCCCGGAGGAGGAGGCGGCGGCGCCGTGCAACATCAGCGTGCAGCGACAGATGCTGAGCTCGCTGCTCGTGCGTTGGGGCCGCCCGCGGGGCTTCCAGTGCGACCTGCTCCTCTTCTCCACCAACGCGCATGGCCGCGCCTTCTTCGCCGCCGCCTTCCACCGAGTCGGGCCGCCGCTACTTATCGAGCACCTAGGGCTGGCGGCGGGCGGCGCGCAGCAGGACCTGCGCCTCTGCGTGGGCTGCGGCTGGGTGCGCGGCCGCCGCCCCGGCCGCCTCCGGCCCGCCGGCGCCACCGCCGGGACGCCCACCGCGCTGCCCGCCTACCCCGCAGCCGAGCCCCCCGGGCCGCTGTGGCTGCAGGGAGAGCCGCTGCATTTCTGCTGCCTGGACTTCAGCCTGGAGGAGCTGCAGGGCGAGCCGGGCTGGCGGCTGAACCGCAAGCCCATCGAGTCCACGCTGGTGGCCTGCTTCATGACCCTGGTCATCGTCGTGTGGAGCGTGGCCGCCCTCATCTGGCCGGTGCCCATCATCGCCGGCTTCCTGCCCAACGGCATGGAGCAGCGCCGGACCGCCGCCGCCGCCGCCGCCCCCGCCGCCGTACCCGCTGGGACCACCACCGCCGCCGCCGCCGCCGCCGCCGCCGCCGCCGCAGCCGCGGCCGTCACCTCGGGGGCGGCGACCAAGTGACCCGCCCCACTCCTCCCCTTGTCCTCCCTATGTCCGCGCTCTCGGTGCCTTTCCCGCCGGGAGACTCGGCCGGTGTGCTTCGTGCAGTAGTGACCGTTAGTTCTTCCGGGGAGGGGTCCGCAGAAGAGGCCCCAGCGTGTGGGAAAAGCCAGGTTTGTGCCGCGCTTCTGGCTCCGAAAAGCAGATGCAAGCCCTTGCCCTGCAGGGTGAGATCCGCAGCTTGGAAGACGGAGAGGAGGGAAATGGGGCCCTTTCCCCTCTTTGCGACCCCCTGCCCTCCTTCCTCCCCGCACCCACGTGCCCTATATTCATGGCAGAAAATGACCAAATCCTGTGTATTTGTTTTATATATTTAATAACTGTTTTAAATGAAAGTTTTAGTAAAAAAAATCAAATTGTTATTGCTGTAGTAAGGGAAGCTCTTTGTATCTGAACATAGTATTTGAAGTTTGTTGTTTTTTAATTTATTTAAAAGGGGGAGGAGGCATGGGAATGATTTAACACTGATATATTGTTACCGCTGAAAATGAACTTTATTAACCTTTTTCCAAGTCGATCTATCCAGTGACGTGGCCAGATGGGCGTTTCTTCTTGTACTTATGTGTTTTTTTGGCTTTTAATACAGACATTTTCCTCCAGAGATGCGTATGTGTCTTTATTTGATTCGGAAAAGGAATCCAAGAATTACAAGATGATCCCTTGAAACGTGAGGAAGGGAATCTTCAGAAAGTGAGAGAAGGGCTAACTCTGTCTCCCTTACCTGTCTGGGAGAGGCGGGAGATGGAAACCATACTACTGACCCTAATGGCAGTGTTTTTGCCTCTCACCACGCGGCCACCCCCACCCCTCAGCCTCACTGACACCCGTCAGGGCGGCATACAGGGTTTTATGTGATTTATCTTTTTACGCATTTCCCTCAGGCCCTGCAAAACACCAAGTTAAGTGCCAAAATGGTGAAATCGGTAGTTCCTCTGAGCCAGGTGTCTTTCATGAAAATGACTCATTTTAAAAGGCATGTAGATTTCCTTTTCATATGTGTAACCTTTAGTATACGAACACATTTCAAAAGCTGGTTTTAAAGCCTGAGCTATTTCGGCATTAAGATTTTTTCAAGGTAAACTCTTACAGACTAATTAACACCTTAAAAAAAATTTAAGCTACTTTCTCTTGTTCCATCTCCTCCCCACTTTTGAGTGAATACTTGATAACTGTTCTAGAGCATACTGTTCTAGTGAATACTAGGTATCGTTCTTGATAGTTCTCAAAGTGGTGTCCCTGGAACAGCAACATCGGTAACACCCGGGAACTTGTTACAGATGCAGAACTGGGGCCCTGCCCAGGACCTACAGATGCAGAAACTCTGGGGTGGGGCCCAGCAATCTGCTTTAACAAGCCCTGTGACAAATTCTGATGGGATTCAAATTTGAGAACCACTGTGTACTAGTGGAAGAGAACCTTCAAAGTATGTAGCCTCCTTTTATCTCAAGATGTCTCTATTATATCAAAGAAATGGGACCCTTTTTTCACAGGAATCTGTCTGGAGGAGAGTCTGGGTCATTGCCCTGTAGCTTCAGCTGTTCCTGTCTCTTAGGGGTCCAGGATATCTCTAGCAGAAGCCAGCCTCTTAGAGAGGAAAGCGTGAGGGTGGCAGTCTTCCTCTATCTCCTGATCCAGGCATTGGAGAAGTTCAGTATAATGCAAATCCGCTAGCCTCACGCGTCACTGTAAACGTTCTTATACCCCAAAGCAAGGTAGGTTGTGAACTGCTCTCTTCTCTAACCCTGTGGTAACTAGCAGGGGAAAATCAATAACTTTCCTAAACTTGGTCAATTTTAATATAGTCATAGCATTTGTAATTCTGGAAGGCATATTAAGAATTCCTAGGACAACACACACACACACAGTCACCCTGATTTTTCCAAGATGAAAATTGAGGCTCAGGTTCAGCATTTTGCCTACAATCACACAGCTACACAAAAAAGCAGAGCTGAAACCAAACCTGGGTCTTCTGCCTCCCTGACTCTTATTTTTTCATCACCAGAAACTGCCCTTTCTAGGTGAATTAGGAGCTAGCCACTCAAGAGTCTGATCCTCTGTTGACCCACCCCTGTCACTGTCAGATTCTGTGTAGTCACAAATGCAAAGGAGCCAGAGAGCATCAATTTTTTAAATGAGACACTCAGGCACTTGATAAAACTTTCTATCTATGTATTTTTACACACACACACACCTAAAACGTATTTAGATCTATCGATCAATCGTGCTACACACACACACACACACACACACACACACACACACACGTTGGATGACCGGTTAGTTCACTATGCTGACTTTGGCTGCTTTCTAAGAGCCAGAGCTCTAAGCAGGAGACTGCAAAGTGAGGATGGAGCCTGTGTCTTGTTGGTCTCTTTAAGTGGGACCATCCACTGGGTAAAGGAAGTAAGACGCTGGCAGGCTCAGCTTCTAGGTCTGTGCTCCTAGTCAGTTTGATTTGCATCATCTCAGTAGTGAAACACTTCCAAAATGCAGTTTACCGTACTAAATCAGTACTTCTTTGACGGGACAGGAAGTGTGCCACTGTAGCCTGTGTGCGCCTACGTGTGCAATTCCCAGATTACAGTTCATTCTTTAAGTCTCCTGAGTGATGGAGGTCATCAGCCTGGTGGCCATTCCAATGTTTGGGTACAGTGGGTCCCAAAAGAACTCAACTGGGGAGATTTAGACAAAAATACACTCTGGATCTCCATGACCTAGGAGTCATCAAGGGAGAAGGATGGAAGGAGTTAAAATGAAAGAAAGGGGGCTTCCCTGGTGGCGCAGTGATTGAGAGTCCGCCTGCTGATGCAGGGGACACGGGTTTGTGCACCGGTCTGGGAAGATTCCACATGCCGCGGAGCGGCTGGGCCTGTGAGCCACGGCTGCTGAGCCTGCGTGTCCGGAGTCTGTGCTCCGCAACGGGAGAGGCCACAACAGTGAGAGGCCCACGTACCAAAAAAAAAAAAAAGGAAAGGAATGGAGAGAAGGTCAGAGCAGGCGTCCCCTCTCACCTGGCCTAGCCCCTCCCCCACCGCACAGAAATGACTCGTTCATTGACAACAGGGGCGAGAAGAGGGCTGGTCTTCACTGTTCCAATTCTCTCCTTTCACTGGGGAAGAATCATCCATTTCTCAGCTAGGTTAAAAGGTTTAAAGCTACAAGGATTGGGAGAGTTAAGAGCAATATAAAGACACTGAGTGCATGGCTGAGCCTTTCCCTGGGAACACTGGGAGAAAAAGTCACTAAGAGAGGATGAGGATGACAGAGGGCAATGGCCCAGACCCACCCAGGTCGCTGTGGTCTGGCTGCTATGCTGTACACCTCTCACCTCATCCTGGGTGCTCCACAGCGCCTCTTCGGGTCATCAGCGTCCCGTCTCCTGTCTGGTCTCCTGCTGTAGACCTTCTGTTGCCCCCAGCCCCCAAACCAGGGCAGTCTCTCCTTCAGACAATGCCTTTGCTTTGCATCTCCTGGGACATCTCTCCCAGTGCAACACTTGGCTCCTTCTGGGCTGGGAGTGCCAAACCACTTAAGCACGTGGGGACCACCTGGGAACAAACCGGAAACCGGAACTCAGGTATTTACCAGATACCACCTACCACTCTCTCTGGCTCTTCCCTTCTGGGTTTTTGGTTTTAGTGCAAAACTGTGCCGTGCAGTGTGCTCACACTAGGCATCAGTAGACCCCGAGGTCCCCCAGCTCCTCCTTGCCAACTCTCGGTTCTCTGGGGTTCTTGTTCTCTAGATCTTCACCTTCCCTGGGTCTTACCCTAAGGACAAGCATTCCTAGCAGTCTCCAGCTCTCAGAAATCTTCAAGAACCTCCCTCTTCTCTGGGCCTGCAACGTCCCATCAGCTCTGAGTAATTTCTTAAATTTACGCGATTTTTCCTAATGCCCCACCTGGCAGCTCCATCACTGGTCAGCTCCTGCTGTTCTCTCCAAAGCCAGGGTCTCTGCTACCAGCAGGCCCCTTACCATTCACAGCCCTCTGCTTCTCCTCTACCTTCTTCCTGAGAAGCTGCCATCTCTCCCTCCTCACCTCCAGCTACCAGGATCGCACAGTCTGCAGCCCAGCCTTGGCATCCCCCACACAGGTGCTGAGGCGTGGTAATTTCTGCCATGCCCTGGGAAAGGCCAGGGTCCAAGCATATTTTGAGGATGATGGGGATTTACTGTGGTTCTCTGAGGGCTGGTAGCATGGCTGCTGCTCACCCAGGACAATTAAAGGCCTCTCTCCTCCCCTCACCCTGAGCATTTTCCTGGTGTTCTTACTGCCTGAGTATTCCCAGAACTGTCTCCTTAAAGTACCGGGGTGAATTAGTGTGCCTCTGAGGACCCATTATTTTTTGTGCTTTCACAGGGGCAGTGATGAAAGTCAAAATAATTGGCATCTTGATAACATCCTAAGGCCTCATTTTGACTCTTCATACAAATTGTCTCCTAGAAAGCTTTTTTGGCACTTGAGAAAATAACTTACCTTGGGGGTACCCAGCAGGCCCCACTTTACTCTGTGACCAGAATCCTTCCCGGGCTCCTGGGAAGTTTTATCAGACTTCCTGAGGGTCAGCAGGCAGGGAGGGGGTGGGGAAAGATTGCTGACTGCATAGCTGTATACCCCACCCCGGTCTGACCCTGGACTGCAGGTGTGAACCTTGTTCGGAACCTAGAAGAGCTCCCCGACCCCTCCCAGTGGCTGTGCTACAGTGTCTCTGAGTCCCTGCTGTTTTCCCAGCAGTCCAAGCCTCCGTGTTGTTCTATCCCAGAGGATATACTTGTGAATTGCAGCCTAGCTCTTGGCCTTGTACACTTAGCCACTCTGGACTTAAATCATGATTCACACTGTGTAATGATCTAGAATTGTGATTTTTATCATTGTAATAATTTGGAATCTTATTTCAGAATATTTTGTGATCATAGGAGTACCCTGTCTTGAGTTAAATGCCATATTCTTTGGTTCTCCTAGTACGAAAGATGCTGAGTTTCTTAACATTATACCCTAAATCACCTCCTGTGTTCCTAGATAATTCTGCAACCTCTAGAGGAGGACTACACTGGAAATAATAATAATAATTATCATCATCAAAAATACTATTGTTATTAATTGTTCTTTTGAATTAGAGAGGGAGAAGTAGAAGGGAAAACAATAACAGGAGAGGAGATGTGAATTTAAAACACCAGCTTTAATTTTGCACAGCAAACGAAACCATAAACAAAATGAAAAGACAACCTACAGAATGGGAGAAAATATTTGCAAACAATGTGACCGACAGGACTTAATTTCCAAAATATGCAAACAACTCACACAACTCAACAAATAAAAACCCCACAAATAACCCAATTGAAAAATGGGCAGAATATCTAAGTAGAAATTTCTCCAAAGAAGACATACAGATGGCCAACAGGCACATGAAAAGATGCTCAACATGGCTAATTATTAAAGAAGTGCAAATCAAAACCACAGTGAGGTACCACCTCACACTGGCCAGAATGGCCATCATTAAAAAGTCTACAAATAACAAATGCTGGAAAGGGGATGGAGAAGAGGGAGCACTCTTACACTGTTGGTGGGAATGTAAGTTGGTACAGCCACTAGGGAAAATGGTATGGAGGTGCCTCAAAAAACTAAAAATAGAGTTGCCATATAATCCAGTAATCCCATTCCTGGGCGTATATCCAGAGAAAATTCTAATTTGAAAAGATACATGCTCCCCAATGTTCATAGGAGCACTATTCACACTAGCCAAGACATGGAAAAAACCTAAATGTCCATCAACAGAGGAATGGATAAAGAAGATGTGGTACATTTATACAATGGAATACTACTCAGTCATAAAAAAGAATGAAATAATGCCATCTGTATGGACCTAGAGATTATCATACTAAGTGCAATAAGTCAGGAGATAGCCTAATCCACCAGAGGGCAGAGAGCAGAAGCAAGAAGAACTACAATCCTGCAGCCTGTGGAATAAAAACCACATTCACAGAAAGATAGACAAGATGAAAAGGCAGAGGGCTATGTACCAGATGAAGGAACAAGATAAAACCCCAGAAAAAAACTAAATGAAGTGGAGATAGGCAATCTTCCAGAAAAAGAATTCAGAATAATGATAGTGAAGATGATCCAGGACCTCAGAAAAAGAATGGAGGCAAAGATGGAGAAGATTCAAGAAATGTTTAACAAAGATCTAGAAGAATTAAAGAACAAACAAACAGAGATGAACAATACAATAACTGAAATGAAAACTACACTAGAAGGAATCCATAGCAGAATAACTGAGGCAGAAAAACGGATAAGTGACCTGGAAGACAGGATGGTAGAATTCGCTGCTGCGGAACAGAGTAAAGAACAAAGAATGAAAAGAAATGAAGACAGCCTAAGAGACCTCTGGGACAACATTAAATGCAACAACATTCACATTATAGGGGTCCCAGAAGGAGAATATAGAGAGAAAGGACCCGAGAAAATATTGAAGAGATTATAGTCGAAAACTTCCCTAACATGGGAAAGGAAATAGCCACCCAAGTCCAGGAAGTGTAGAGAGTCCCATACAGGATAAACCCAAGAAGAAACATGCCAAGACACATAGTAATCAAATTGGCAATAATCAAAGAAAAAGAAAAATTATTTAAAGCAGCAAGGTAAAACTGACAAATAACATACAAGGGAACTCCCATAAGGTTAACAGCTGATTTCTCAGCAGAAACTCTACAAGCCAGAAGGGAGCGGCATGACATATTTAAAGTCATGAAAGGGAAGAACCTACAACCAAGATTACTCTACCTGGCAAGGATCTCATTCAGATTAAATGGAGAAATCAAAAGCTTTACAGACAAGTAAAACCTGAGAGAATTCAGCCCCACCAAACCAGCTCTACAACAAATGCTAAAGGAACTTCTCTAAGTGGGAAACACAAGAGAAGAAAAGGACCTATAAAAACAAACCCAAAACAATTAAGAAAACATACATATCGATAATTACCTTAAACATCAATGGATTAAACGCTCCAACCGAAAGACACAGGCTCGCTGAATGGATACAAAAACAAGACCCATATATATGCTGTCTACAAGAGACCCACTTCAGACCTAGGGACACATACATACTGAAAGTGAGGGGATGGAAAAAGATATTCCATGCAAATGGAAATCAAAAGAAAACTGGAGTAGCAATACTCATATCAGATAAAATAGACTTTCAAATAAAGAATGTTACAAGAGACAAGGAAGGACACTACAGAATGATCAAGGGATCAATCCAAGAAGAAGATATAACAATTATAAATATATATGCACCCAACATAGGAGCACCTCAATACATAAGGCAACTGCTAACAGCTATAAAAGAGGAAATCGACAGTAACACAATAATAGTGGGGGACTTTAACACCTCACTTAAACCAATGGACAGATCATCCAAACAGAAAATTAATAAGGAAACACAAGCTTTAAATGACACAATAGACCAGATAGATTTAATTGATATTTATAGGACATTCCATCCAAAAACAGCGGATTACACTTTCTTCTCAAGTGCACATGGAACATTCTCCAGGATTGATCACATCTTGGGTCACAAGTCAAGCCTCAGTAAGTTTAAGAAAATTGAAATCATATCAGGCATCTTTTCTGACCACAAGGCTCTGAGATTAGAAATGAATTACAGAGAAAAAAACGTAAAAAACACAAACACATGGAGGCTAAACAATACATTGCTAAATAACCAAGAGATCACTGAGGAAATCAAAGAGGAAATCAAAAAATACCTAGAAACAAATGGCAATGAAAACACGTCAACCCAAAACCTATGGGATGCAGCAAAAGCAGTTCTAAGAGGGAAGTTTATAGCAATAAAATCCTGCCTCAAGAAACAACAAACTTCTCAAATAAACAATCTAAACTTACACCTAAAGGAACTAGAGAAAGAACAAACAAAACCCAAAATTAGTAGAAGGAAAGAAAACATACAGATCAGAGCAGAAATAAATGAAATAGAAACAAAGAAAACAATAGCAAGGATCAATAAAACTAAAAGCTGGTTCTTTGAGAAAATAAACAAAATTGATAAACCATTAGCTGACTCATCAAGAAAAAGAGGAAGAGGACTCAAATCATTAACATTAGAAATGGAAAAGGAGAAGTTACAACAGACACCACAGAAATACAAAGCATCCTAAGAGATCACTACAAGCAGCTCTATGCCAATAAAATGGACAACCTGGAAGAAATGGCCAAATTCTTAGAAAGGTATAACCTCCCAAGACTGAACCAGGAAGAAACAGAATATATGAACAGACCAATCACAAGTAATGAAATTGAAACTGTGATTAAAAATCTTCCAACAAACAAAAGTCCAGGACTAGATGGCTTCACAGGTGAATTCTATCAAACATTTAGAGAAGAGCTAACACCCATCCTCTCAAACTCTTCCAAAAAATTGCACAGGAAGGATCACTCCCAAACTGATTCTATGAGGCCACCATCACCCTGATACCAAAACCAGACAAAGATACTACAAAAAAAGAAAATTACAGACCAATGCCACTGATGAATATAGATGCAAAAATTCTCAACAAAATGCTAGCAAACAGAATCCAACAACACATTAAAAGGATCATACACCATGATCAAGTGGGATTTATCCCAGGGATGCAAGGATTCTTCAATATACGCAAATCAATCAATGTGATACACCATATTAACAAACTGAAGAAGAAAAACCATATGATCATCTCAATAGATGCAGAAAAAGCTTTTGACAAAATTCAACACCCATTTATGATAAAAACTCTCCATAAAGTCAGCATAGCGGGAACCTACCTCAACATAATAAAGGCCATATATGACAAACCCACAGCAAACATTATTCTCAATGGTGAAAAACTGAAAACATTTCCTCTAAGATCAGGAACAAGACAAGGATTGTCCACTCTCACCACTATTATTCAACATAGTTTTGGAAGTCCTAGCCATGGCAGTCAGAGAAGAAAAAGAAATAAAAGGAATACAAACTGGAAAAGAAGAAGTAAAACTGTCACTGTTTGCAGATGACATGATACTATACATAGAGAATCGTAAAGATGCCACCAGAGAACTACTAGAGCTAATCAATGAATTTGGTAAAGTTGCAGGATACAATACTAATGCACAGAAATCTCTTGCATTCCTATACACTAATGATGAAAACTCTGAAAGAGAAATTATGGAAACACTCCCATTTACCATTGCAACAAAAAGAATAAAATACCTAGGAATAAACCTACCTAAGGAGACAAAAGACCTGTATGCAGAAGACTATAAGACACTGATGAAAGAAATTAAAGATGATACCAACAGATGGAGAGATATACCATGTCCTTGGATTGGAAGAATCAATATTGTGAAAATGACTCTACCACCCAAAGCAATGTACAGATTCAATGCAATCCCTATCAAATCACCAAAGGCATTTTTTATAGAACTAGAACAAAAAATCTTAAAATTTGTATGGAGACACAAAAGACCCCGAATAGCAAAGTGGTCTTGAGGGAAAAAAACGGAGCTGGAGGAATCAGGCTCCCAGACTTCAGACTATACTACAAAGCTACAGTAATCAAGACAATATGGTACTGACACAAAAACAGAAATATACGTCAACGGAACAGGATAGAAAGCCCAGAGATAAACCCACACACCTATGGTCAACTAATCTATGACAAAGGAGGCAAGGATATACAATGGAGAAAAGACCGTCTCTTCAATAAGTGGTGCTGGGAAAACTGGACAGCTACATGTAAAAGAATGAAATTAGAACACTCCTGAACACCATACACAAAAATAAACTCAAAATGGATTCGAGACCTAAATGTAAGACCGGACACTATAAAACTCTTAGAGTAAAACATAGGAAGAACACTCTTTGATATAAATCACAGCAAGATCTTTTTTGATCCACCTCCTAGAGTAATGGAAATAAAAACAAAAATAAACAAATGAGATCTCATGAAACTTAAAAGTTTTTGCACAGCAAAGAAAACTACAAACAAGACGAAAAGACAACCCTCAGAATGGGAGAAAATATTTGAAAATGAATCAACGGACAAAGGATTAACCTCAAAAATATATAAACGGCTCATGCAGCTCAATATTAAAAAAACAAACAACCCAATCCAAAAATGGGTAGAAGACCTAAATAGACAAATCTCCAAAGAAGACATACAGATGGCCAGGAAGCACATGAAAGGCTGCTCAACATCATTAATTATTAGGGAAATGCAAATCAAAACTACAGTGAGGTATCACCTCACACCAGTTAGAATGGGCATCATCAGAAAATCTACAAACAACAAATGCAGGAGAGGGTGTGGAGAAAAGGGAACCCTTTTGCACTGCTGGTGGGAATGTAAATTGATACAGCCACTATGGAGAACAGTATGGAGTTTCCTTAAAAACCTAAAAATAGAATTACCATATAAGCCAGCAATCCCAGAGAAAACCGTAATTCAAAAAGACACATGCACCCCAACATTCATTGCGGCAATATTTACAATAGCCAGGTTATGGAAGCAACCTAAATGCCCATCTACAGATGAATGGATAAAGAAGATGTGGTACATATACACAATGGAATATCACTCAGCCGTAAAAAGGAACGAAATTGGGTCATTTGTAGAGATGTGGATGAATCTAGAGACTGTTATACAGAGTGAAGTAAGTCAGAAAGAGAAAAACAAATATCGTATATTAACGCATATATGTGGAACCTAGAAAAATGGTACAGTTGAACCGGTTTGCAGGGCAGAAATTGAGACACAGGTGCAGAGAACAATCGTATGGACACCAAGGGGGAAAGCGTTGGGGGTGGTGGTGGTGGTCTGATGAATTGGGAGATTGGGATTGACATATATACTCTAATATGTATTAAATGGATAACTAATAAGAGCCTGCTGTATAAAAAAATAAGTAAAATAAAAATTTTTAAAAATCATCAAAAATAAATGTCAGAAAGAGAAAGACAAATACCATATGATATCACTTATATGTAGAATCTAAAATATGACACAAGTAAACTTATCTACGAAACAGAAACAGACTCACAGATGTAGAGAACAGACTTGTGGTTGCCAAGGGGTAAAGGGGTGGGGGAGGGATGGAGTGGGAGTTTGGAGTTAGCAGATGCAAATTAGTATATATAGAATGGATAAACAACAAGGTCCTACTGTATAGCACAGGAAACTATATTCAGTATCCTGTGACAAACCATAATGGAAATGAATATAAAAAAGAATGTAGATATATGTATAACTGAATCACTTTGCTGTACAGCAGAAATTAACACAACATTGTAAATCAACTATACTTTAATAAAAGATTAAAAAAATAAAACAGCTTTAAGAACATAAAGATTATCTCCCACCTCATCCTGTCCTCCCCTTTCCCTCACACACAATAAAAGACCCCACATAAAGGCACAAAGGACATTAAAATGGAGTGGTTGACCTGGAGCCATAGCCTGAAGCAGGTGAAGAATGGGCCATAGGAAGGCCATCTGGGGGACCTACAACGGGATGGGCACTGGCGGGAGCACATGGGGACAACAGTCGGGAGCAGATTCTGCTGGTCTCCCTCTTATAAGAGCTAACCCCTGGGGGACTTCGCTGGCGAATCAGTGGTTAGGACTCTGCACTTTCACTGCCAAGGATGCAGGTTCAATCCCTGGTCAGGGAACTAAGATCCCACAAGCTGTGCGGTGCAGCCAAAAAATAAAATAAAATAAAGAGCTACCCCTGAGTGGACAGCCCAATCAACTCTCTCCTCTGCCCTGAAACACTCTTCTCTTTTGGCCCTGGAAGGGGCTTGAATCACTGAGTTCCAAATTGTGTCTCACCCAGCCTGAGAGGCACATCCCACAGTGCCAGCTCCAGGTTGTCACCATGACCCCGTGGGGGTTAACACTGCTCAGAAAGGACAATTTGCTGCACAGCATCATCCTTATATTCTTGCTTGAACATGGATACTATTTATCCATTGTAGAAGTATTAGAAATGAGGACACACAAAAAAGAAGGAAAAGAGAACTCATCTTTCTACTACCCAAAAATAAGCCCTGCCAGCATTTTGGTGAATATACTTCCAGTCTATTTTTACACATGTATATGTGTCTGTGAGTAGTTATTTATATTAAAAATGGAATTGTTCTGTACCTGTTTTGAAAACTTTTCTTTATTATACAAGTGCTACATCATAGAAAACTGAGAAAACACCCTCCATAAGATAAAGAAATCAATGGCAGCGACAACCCCAGCATCCCCAGTGACCGTGGCTAATATTTATCGACAAATGTTCATGCATATATTCTACATATTTTAACCACAGCAGGCACCTGCTTCTTAGAGGCCATTCTGCTTTCTCTACTCAGGGGCTCTTTGGGGGTCCCTCCCTCTGCATAAGGTGATAGAGGGCTTCTCTGGGCAGTGGGTATATAAAGGCTGGATTCCTGATGTGGGTCAGAAGTCAGCTGCACAGGATATTGAAACCTATCTGAGGGCCAAAGGCTTGATGGAGATTGTTGGCAGGGAGCGGGCTGGGGAGGTCTTCTATCTTTCCCATCCCGAGTCTATCATCTCCGACACATAACAAAGCAGACCAAACTTTCCACTCCGGCCGGAGAAACATCTCTACTCTGAGCCTGAGGTTTCAGATGAGGCTGATAAGGAACAGAACACAACTTTAGAGGATGAACAATGCAATTCATCTCCTCCAATCATAACCATGGAGCTGCCTTGTATTGTCTGGGTTTGTTTGTTGCCTTTGGTGTGAAATGAATTCTGAGATTCAATAAGCAAGAAGGATATTGCTCCTGTATAATGCTGCCCCCAAAGCTGTCACAACTCCACATGGCCAAGTAACAGCTGCATTCAGATGCCTCTGCTGTCGGGAGCAGGGACTGAAGACAGAACCTACCCAGAGAAAGGAGAGAGCTGGGGCCAGAGGTGGGGGAATCGGCCAAGGACAAGAACCATTACTGGGTCAAAATGTATTCAGCACCACTCACAATAAATGGACCATATTAAGGCCTTCTAGGAGGGATCTTGTCTAGGACTGGGGTCCCTGGAAGCGGAGCTTGAGATGTGAAGATTCACACAAGGGATTGATTGAAGGGTGCACTCAGGAGGAAGGGAGTGGAGGAATCGGGTTGGGGCAGGGAAGGAGCAAAGCTGGAGTCTCAGCTGGAGTCTCAGCTGGAGTCAGCTTCAGCCTGATCCCATGGGGCTCTCATGCAGGAATTGAACCACAGAGTTGTACCCTCTCTCCACTTGATGCAAAGGGCTGGTCTTTTGTCCTTCCATTTTAGTCGTTGGCCAAAGTCTGGGGGTACGGGCTGCAACACCTCCGTGGCAGCTCCCATTTAGCTTGGCCCAGTTCTCCATAGAAAGAGGCAACTGGGAGATATTAGCAACCACACCCTCAGCAGCTGGGGGATGGGTGCACAGGCCTGTAATGGGGGCCTGGGGTGGGACACCCACAGGATTCACTGCAGACCTCACCTTGCTCTTGAGTCCTGTTCCCAGTAGTGGCAGGTGGGGAGTGAAGCTGAAAGGCACCAGGTGAACTTTAAACTCCCCGTCCCACTCGCCAGCTGACCTCCAGGACTTTGGCCTGTCTCAGATGGTGTCTGGCTAGCTGGCCTTGCCTCTGGGTGTCCTGCACTTGTGCCAACTGAGGTGCAGCCAGCTCTAGCGTGCTGGCCCTTCCTGATGAAGTCTGAAGTCCCTGCCATTTGCCTGTGTGTTCAAAGCCCTGGATCCCAGGTACTTGCATTATAAGGGAGGTCCCACAGTATTAGTATCAGCATTAGATACAGTATTAGCATCCCCAAGACTGCCAGGAGACTGGTAGTAACATAAGACAGGGCACTGGGCCACCTGCTTAGGGTTCTGGCCTTGCCATTAATAAGCTGTATGGTCTCGGTTTCCTCACCTACAGAACAAGGTTGTTGGACAAGACAAGGCCTTGGTTCTTCCAGGCCTGCAGTTTCGTGCTCTGGCTTCCCCTCCCCATCTTCCAGGCTAGTCAGACCATACCAGCTACAAAGACACACCCCTCAAGCATTTCTTCATTGTACCATTGTACCATTGTGCCCACTCATTTTTCTGGGTGACTTGCAGGGGAAAAGTATAGTACAAATTAGAGAAGAGGGGTTTTAAGATATGAGTGGTTTTTACCACCAGACTGTCTATACTGGCTTCTTGTGTGGGTCTAATAATCTATAAAATTATGATTTTTATTTTCCTGTATTCAAATGGCCACAGCCATGGAATAAAGGTTTTTCAAGACAATGAAGCAAACAAAAAATGAGAAATTTTTCACATTAAAAAAAATGACTTCTTTGACTTTGTGAGTTAACACTCGGTATCATACTCTAGGGTGGTCTGCACAAGGCAAGGAACAGGAGAAATTAACATGGGTTGTGTACCTACTACATGCCAGGAACTTGACCTTCCAAATCCTCACAGCAATCTTACAAGGGAGGCTATGTTTTCACTATTTTAAATATTTATGGACAGACTCAGGCTCTGGGAGGCTGAATAACTTTCACGGCTCAGACACAGGAGAATGTCACAAAGCCCACACCCCTCCTTCGAATCCACACCCCCTTCGCTAAGGTTTACTCGGTTCAGTAACTCTCTGCTGGAAGTTATTTTAAAACAAACAAACAAACAATTGTGAATTCATTCAATACCTGCATCCTTTTTTTCTTTCTTTTCTTTTTTTTCCCCATGTAAATCATATTTAGAAGATTTACATCTAACCAGGCATATTTTCACTTAGGATAACCAGAAGTATATTTTTAGCATGTTTTTCCAAATTAAAAATTAAGTGGTCAGTTAGGGAAATTGTCTTATTTTTTAAAATCAGAATCTTTGGTGCCAGACTAAAAAATATGTGTCGCATGGGGAACAAAACCATTCTTCCATGCACCATATAAGACTCTGAGTTTGGGTGCAAGATATCCAGGAGAGTCCCGGGAGAGCTAGCTACCTAGAACCTGTAGACTTGGGAAAGGTGAGGTCATGTTCGGCCTTCCCCACTGGGGGAGAAGCCACCAATGTCATGGGAAGCTGAATTTGGGAGCAGCACGCACACTCTGCTGAGGGAGGAGAGACAGCTTGCCCTAGACATTGCTCCTGGGTCATTGTGACTATCCCCCTACAGGATCCCTGTGGGCTCTGAGCAAAACACCCAGAAGGGGACTCCCTTGGTGGCGCAGTGGTTAAGAATCTGCCTGCCAATGCAGGGGAGGGTTCAATCCCTGGTCGGAGAAGATCCCAGATGCTGCGGAGCGACTAAGCCCATGAGCCACAACTACTGAAGCCCGTGCTCCACAACAAGAGAAGCCACTGCAATGAGAAGCCCGTGCACCGCAATGAAGAGCAGCGCCCCCACTCCCCGTGTGCAGCAGCCAAGACCCAATGCAGCCAAAAAAAAAAAAAGACACCCAGAAGTTGGCAACGTTTTCCTGTAAAGGGCCAAGTAGTAACTATTTTCAGCTTTGTGGGCCATGCAGCTCTGCTGGTGTAGCTCAAAGACAGCCATAAGAAATATGTAAATGAATAGGTGTGGCTATTTATTTCTTTATTTATTTTACAGTTATATATGTTATATAAAGTTACGTATTTATAAGTTTATATATGGACACAGAAATTTGAATTTTGTATACATTTATACAAAATTTGAATTTTGCTTAAATTCCATATGAAATGAATTATTCTTTTGATTTTTTTCAACCACTAAAAACGTAAAAATTATTCTTAGCCCACAGGTCATACAAAAACAGGCCCACGGTCCTTTGCCATAGTTTGCAGATGCCTGCTCTACACCATCCATCTCCCAGGTTAAGATGACTGAGGAGTCCCATCATCAGGCAGAGAGATGGAAGCAGTGTGGAAAGGAGTGTTTGCACACAGCATTTGATGAGCAATAAAGGCCATGGGGAAACTCTTTCTGATCTTCCCTGAAATGTTCATCTCATGGACATGGAAAGAATCAGAGTTCTGATTCTCTGAGTTGATAGACCCTACAACATAAAGTGTGATGGTGCCTCATGCACCACGTTTAGAAGTTCCATGTCCTTTTCTGTCTACCTGGTAGATTACAACAGGGAACACAGCAGATAACCACACACACCACCTCTACCCCAAGGGCAGGTACCAGGCGTGCCTGACCCTGAGCATCAGACTAGAGCCTGCTTGCTCAGTGAGCAGAGCAGGCCAACAGAGGAGAGGCAGGAGCTGGCGGCCAGACGCACTGGCATGGTGGTATAATGATGCAGCGAATTAATTCTCAAACCCTTCTGCAAAAGTCTCCTGGCCACAGAATGCCCCTCCACCTTGGGCATGCTGAGGTTGTTACCTAATGCTGCCTCTTGCAAGGGGCAATTTTTTTAAATATTATGTTTTCTTTTTAAAATTCATGCAAAATTTATCTTGTACACAATGGTTTGTTTGTTATTATAAAATTTATTTATTTAAACTGATCCACAAATTGTTCTCTTCTGGTTGATAAGTGCTTGTCCTATGAGGAAGGCAGCAAAAAACAGACACGGGGTCCTCCAGGAATGCCCCAGCCCCAACTCATGCAGCTCCCAAATCCCTTCTAAACATAGATACATGACTAGTGGGGTTACTAAGTTTGAATGAGCCCGTGTTTATTATGATTCACATCCACATCATTCAGGAGCCCGCAAATCACACTTAATTAGCCAGATGAGATGGCAAAATTCCCACAGACTCACTTCAGCCTTCCAGTTGCTTTCGGAGGGAAGTCGAAGCCCCAGCAATGCTTGATATTTCAGCTCGTTGAGTGACTCCAGCAGAACGGAGTGAGAAACAGGGCCAGTCCAGTGGGGCAGAGGCAGTGGGCAGTAAGGCCAGACTGATCAGGTTCTAATATTGGCCCTGGCACTTGCTAGCTGCTTTTCAGGCCTCAGTTTTTTTGTCTGTAAAATGGCAATAGTATCAGCACCTCTCTCCATAGGTATTGTTGTAAAGATTTTAAAAGATGACCTAGTGAACTGTTTACTTCCTCTTCACACCCTTCCAGGAACACAGATTCCAACTGGGACCTGGCTCTGCCCTGTACTCCCTTGGGTTAAATACTTAACCTCAACTTCCTTGTCTGTAAAATGGGCATGATGATGCTTACCTTTGCAGGGCTGTTGGGAGGAAGAGTGAGCGTTAAGCACCAGGTACATGTCGGTGCTCAACAAACAGTACTAGCAGTATTATTACTCCAGGGCAGCAATCCACTCCAGCCCTGTGGACCAGCTGTCTCATTCCATATTCAGCAAATACTCATTTAGTATTACTGTACTACATGCTAGGCAGGTCAGAGTGAGCCCTGGGTACAGAATGGAGATCAAACGATCGTGGACCTTGCCCTCATGGAACATACAGCCCAGTCTGATCACTTCCAAGGACCAAAATATTAAATCCATGCTTATGTGTAATTGACTGAAACGCGTATGTTATTCTTACTGTTAGCTGCTGTTCTCAGAAGCGTTACCGAAGAGTGTCGGTGACCAGTGGTATCTTTGGTGGCCGGGCAAGCCAGACCAGTGCTGTGAGAGGGTCATATGGGCTGGGTGCCCTCTTTGTTTCTTTCAAAAGTGTTATTCTTTTTTTTTTTTTTTTAAGTGCACAGTGGATAGAAATGTAAGGGAAAGACTTGCCTCCATCAACAGATGAAGGGATAATCTCACTTAAAAAGGAGGGAGATTCTGGCACATGCCACAACATGAATGAAACTTGAAAACATGATACCGAGTAAAATAAGCTAGTCAAGAAAGAACAAATACTGAGACTTCCCTGGTGGCACAGTGGTTAAGAATCCGCCGGCCAACGCAGGGGACACGGGTTCGATCCCTGGTCCAGGAGGAGGATCCCACATGTCAAGGAGCAACTAAGCCACAACTGTGCCACAACTACTGAGCCCGCGTACCTAGAGACTGTGCTCTGCAACAAGAGAAGCCTGCGCACCACAACAAAGAGCAGCCCCCACTTGCTGCAACTAGAAAAAGCCCGCGTGCAGCAACGAAGACCCAACACAGCCAAAAATAAATAAATTAGAAAAAACAGGACACATACCCACTAGTATCATGAGGTACTTACAGTAGTCAAAATCACAGAGACAGAAAGTAGAATTGTGGTTGTGGGACTGGGAGTGGGAGAGAATGGTGAGTTGTTGCTTAATGGGGACAGGGTTTCTGTTTGGGGTGATAAAAAAGTTTTGGAAACAGCATGAGGATAGTTGCAAAACATTGTGAATGTAATTAATGTCACTGAATTATACATTTCAAAATAGTTAAAATGGAAAGTTTTATGTTACATATTTTACCACAATAAAAAAATTTTTAATAATCATAATAAGAAAAAGGCTTACCTTACTCCATCCAAGAACTGACCATTAAAGATGGGTTTTGTCCTCTGCCCAGTGGAGTCACCTGGAAACAGCTCCTTGCCCCCAAACCATGATGCTCTTCATGGCAGCCCTGCCCAGCCCACACCCAGGCTGCTCTCCTGCTAGTACCGCATGAACCTCGTCACCAGCACTGACAGATGTGGCCGCAGCACTTAGGAAGGAGAGCTGAGCAGACCCTCTATTCCAGGCTATGATGCTGGCAATGAGACCCTGGGCCTCTGGCTCCTGGTGGACAGGAAGCAGGCCCCATGGGCAGGCAAGCTCCTATATTCCATGTGGTCACAACTGGAAATGAGGGAGAGAGCAGGCCCCCAACCTTTTCCTGTTTCCACCAATTCCCTCTTCTTCTCTCTCAGGTCTAAGTGGTGCATGAAAAGAATGATAAGGCCATTCCCTCGCTCTCTCCAACCATTGAGAATTAGTCCTTTTGTTATTATTCCAAGGCTCCCAATGAGTCTCAGGGGTTGGAGGCAGCCGTGGGGCTTCGGTGGAGTTCATTATTGGGCGCAGACCGAGGGGAGAACATAAAAGATTCAGCCTTGACATTTTACAGAAGGAAACACATTTCTGCACAGTCATGGCTGGGCTCAGAGACAGAGAGCATTTTTTTTCAGGCACAGAATGAATTCTTTACAATCCTGGCACTGGTGGGAGCAGCGGTACCTGCCCACGGGAGACCAACACTGATGTCATCTGACCCAGGACCAGGGCGAGGCTCTCATACTCTGTGAGCCTCAGCTTCCTTATCTACAAAATGGGGAACATCAAACCCCTGCTGGTAGGGCTGTTGGCACCTGTGCTCCCCATGGCACAGTCTATCTGTCCCCCTTCTAGTTTGTCAGCCACATCCCACTCTGGTGGACAAGGGGTGGGCTACATTGGGTCACTGATGTGTACTATTATTGAGAACTACTGTTTATTGAGATGTCACTAGTGTCCCAGTCTGTTCTGAGAACTTTTAAATATGCATATAGAAGATTTTGCGATTCACCCCTCCCACACACACTGAACATTTCCATACATATTGGCCCAACTTCCAAATATCATCATTTCTGACTCTTAGGACACTGGCTGCTGGAGCCTGCTATGTGCATGCACTGAATAGGCCAGAAGTGCTAGGGAATTAAAGCACCCCAGCAGGACCTCCCCCGTATTCAGAGACTGATGGGAATCAGTGGAAATACCCCAGCTCTATGCCCCTCAGGCCAGGTAATGCTGAGAGGGACTAAGCACCACCCGGTGCCCCAGTGGCAGAACGCCTGCTGGATAAATCACTCTTGCTCTTTTCTTCCCCTCACCTGTCTCATATCCTCCCCAAGTGGTATTTCCTGAGATCACCTCCAAAATAAAGTACTTACATCTGAATCTCAGGATCTGCTTTTGGGGAACCCAGACTCAGATAATGCCTAATCTCATTCATTCTTTACAAAGAATCAAGGGAGACAAGTCCTTTGATCTCCCTTTTACGGATAAGAAACTGAGGCTTGGAGAGTTCTAGTAGCTTGTCTAAGTTCCCACAGTGGTGAAGATGGGGCTTGAATTCCAGCATCTGGCTCCACTGCCCCAGGAAGCCCTCAATCACAGCTAGTCAGCAAATGTGCCCCAGGCAGTGACTTGCCAGGGAAGTCTGAGGCTGCAGGAGGCAAATCTCCACCCTTTCACCTCCGCTTAGTCTCCATCTCCAAGTGCCCCAGATGAGCAAGAGAGAGAATGCACTCCCATCCCTAGAGTGCCCACCACCAGGTGGCGCCATTCCCAGGAAGCCGAGGCTCGCTCTGCAGACTCTAGACGCTATGAGAAAGTGGTCATTAGTTGTGACCCAGCTAGTTCGAAGAACCAAGGTGTCCACCTTCTGCCTTCCCACAAAAGGCAGAACCTGAACTAGGAGGCTTCTCACAACTCCCAGGACCTCTGAGCTGTGTAGAATAACCCACAGTCATACTTCCCCAGCTGTTAGCAATGGGAGGACAGAGCGCTCCTCTCTCCAAAGCTGCCAGGAGGGTGGAGAGTTCTAGAAACCCTCTCTGTGGTCACTCAGGGTGGCAAATGAAACTCCATCTCCACTCAGCCCTCTGTACTCTGCCTCTTCCTTCCCTGTGGCCTGTGGGTGGACCTGGGGTGTGGGGCCCACGAGTCAGGTGCAGCAGGACAGTTATTTTGGTTGAACTGCCCCTGTTCTGGCCTCTGGCCTCACCTACGCACTTGGGAGGGCAGCAGGGAGGGAAGCCTGCTCCCCATTCTCTGAGGTGATCCCAGCCCCCATAGAAGGTCTTTAGGATCTGGCATCAGTGTCCAAAGGACACAAAATGAGCACCCATAATGCACAGGGATCCCCCTCCTATTTCCCTGCTGCTACAGTTGTGACTCCAGACTGATATGTCAAGGGAAGTGAGTCTGGCTTCATTTTTTACTTAATAAGCTATACAGCAGACTAACTCAAATTTCTGAGTATACCTACAGAAACTGCTCTTTTCTTTCAAATTTATTTTACTTTAAAATGTATCACTGCACAAACAGATGGAGAGATATACCATGTTCTTGGATTGGAAGAATCAATATTGTGAAAATAACTATACTACCCAAAGCAATCTACAGATTCAATGCAATCCCTATCAAATTATCAGTGGCATTTCTTACAGAACTAGAACAAAAAATCTTAAAATTTGTACGGAGACACAAAATACCCCGAATAGCCAAAGCGGTCTTGAGGGAAAAAAACGGAGCTGGAGGAATCAGACTCCCTGACTTCAGACTATACTACAAAGCTACAGTAATCAAGACAATATGGTACTAGCACAAAAACAGAAATATACATCAATGGAACAGGATAGAAAGCCCAGAGATAAACCCACGCACCTATGGTCAACTAATTTATGACAAAGGAGGCAAGGATATACAATGGAGAAAAGACAGTCTCTTCAATAAGTGGTGCTGGGAAAACTGGACAGCTACATGTAAAAGAATGAAATTAGAACACTCCTGAACACCATACACAAAAATAAACTCAAAATTCATTCGAGACCTAAATGTAAGACCGGACACTATAAAACTCTTAGAGGAAAACATAGGAAGAACATTCTTTGACATAAGTCACAGCAAGATCTTTTTTGATCCACCTCCTAGAGTAATGGAAATAAAAATAAACAAATGGAACCTAATGAAACTTAAAAGTTTTTGCATAGCAAAGGAAACTACAAACAAGATGAAAAGACAACCTTCAGAATGGGAGAAAATATTTGCAAACGAATCAACAGACAGAGGATTAATCTCCAAAATATTCAACAACTCATGCAGCTCAATATTAAAAAAAACAAAAACCCAATCCAAAAATGGGCAGAAGACCTAAACAGACATTTCTCCAAAGAAGACATACAGATGGCCAAGAAGCACATGAAAAGCTGCTCAACATCACTAATTATTAGAGAAATGCAAATCAAAACTATAATGAGGTATCACCTCACACTGGTTAGAATGGGCATCATCAGAAAAATCTACAAACAACAAATGCTGGAGAGGGTGTGGAGAAAAGGGAACCCTCTTGCACTGTTGGTGGGAATGTAAATTGATACAGCCACTATGGAGAACAGTATGGAGGTTCCTTAAAAAACTAAAAATAGAATTACCATATGACCCAGCAATCCCACTACTGGGCATATACCCAGAGAAAACCATAACTGAAAAAGACACATGCACCCCAATGTTCATTGCAGCACTATTTACAATAGCCAGGTCATGGAAGCAACCTAAATGCCCATCGACAGACAAATGGATAAAGAAGATGTGGTACATAAATACAATGGAATATTACTCAGCCATAAAAAGGAACAAAATTGGGTCATTTGTAGGATGTGGATCAATCTAGAGACTGTCATACAGAGTGAAGTAAGTCAGAAAGAGAAAAACAAATATATATTAATGCATATATGTGAAACCTAGAAAAATGGTACAGATGAACTTGTTTGCAGGGCAGAAATAGAAAAACAGATGTAGAGAACAAAAGAATGGACACCAAGTGGGGAAAGTGGTGGGAGTGGTGGTGGTGCTGTGATGAATTGGGAGATTGGGATTGACATATATACACTAATATGTGTAAAATAGATAACTAATAAGAACTTGCTGTATAAAAAAATAAATTTCAAAAATTAAAAAATTCAAAAAAAAAAGTATCACTGGCTGTCTTAGGTCATGCTCCCCAAGCAGACATTGAGATGAGCTTCGTATGCAAGTGACTTATGAAGGATGCTATCTCAGGGAAGCCACGATAAGGTGCCATCTCAGGCAAAGTCCCATGGAGGGTGGCTGTAGCCTGAATCCATAGAGGGTTCTGCAGTGTAAGCAACACCTCAGAATCCCCCCGGTTCCCGCCCTCAGGGCACCTAAACAAAGCTTCCACTTCTTACACCCCACCAGTCAATGGTTAAGGGCTGCCCCAGAGGGATGTAAATTCTCAGGCAATGCCTCCCCAAATAGCCTAAGACTAGATCTCCAGAGACTAGACAGGGGCCAGCTATTGGAAGTGTGGCAGCAGGGACACACACACACACACACACATAAAACAGTAAAAGGGATCTGAGGGATCTGAGCAGAGCATTAACATTGTCCTATAAACATGCCTTATTCCATAGAGGGTTCAGGATGGCTTAACAAAATTAGGTACAATACAAAAAAAAATTAAATGATTAATTGTTGGAGTTGAGGCCATGGGGAAACAGAGATAAAAAGGAAATATATCCAGAAGGAAACTTAGTATGCTAGGATATTTCTAGACAAGGATCACAATAACAGCACTGAGTTTCCCAGGAGCCAAAGCAAAGAGGAGAAATTAACTGAATGCAAGATTTAGGATGCCCACACAGTTTAGACACTCTTGCTGGTCCCAAGGTTAAGAATTTTCTAAGTACATAGTGCTTGCATACAAGACAGTCTAGATCAGAGCTGTCCAATAGAAATACAATGCATGCATAAATGTGATTTTTAATGTTCTAGTAGCTACATTAAAAAAAAGAAGCCCACTCAGAAAACCTCACAACAATGGGGTATGTCAAAGGGACATAGGACAAACTGAGAGAGCTCCCAATCAATGGCCAAAGCTATAGAACAATTAGAGTAAGAACGTAAATATAAAGTTGTATTGGATCATAACCCAAAGAATAAAAATAAATATCCATGAGTCTATACTGACATAAATAAATGATTGAATAAATAAATATATGAGGAGAAGAGACAACTCTTCCTTCCAGAAGCATTCCAAATAATCTATGCAGATCTCCACTCCCAAGGGGGTGAAGCACATCTCCTCACTTGTAAGTGTGGGCAGAGAAAGAGTCACTTTACAGTGGAGAACCTGACAGAGGCCACCTTGGTCAGGTGACCAAGGTTTGCATTGACAATGATGGCCATGTTGACAGTATATACCCTTGATATGATATGATGAGATGGACATCTTACCTTTATGGTCTTTCTCCCCAAAACCCATAACCCCAGTCTAACCATGAGAAAATATCAGACAAATTCCAATTGAGGCTCATTCTACAAAACACCTGGCCAGTACTCCTCAAAAAACTGTCAAGATCATCAAAACCAAGGAAAATGTGAGACATGGTCACAGCCAAGAGGAGCCTAAGGAGATGTGATATAATGCGGTATCTGGGTTGGGATCCTGGAACAGAAAAAAGGCATTAGATAAAAACTAAGGAAATTTGAATAAAGTTCAGTCAATAATAATGTATCAATATTGGCTCATTAACTGTGACAAATATATCCTACTAAAATATATATTTTTAATTTTGAAAAACTTTTTTTAATTGAAGTATAGTTGATTTACAGTATCATGTTAGTTTCAGGTGTACAGCACAGCAATTCAGTTATATATATATATATATATATATATATATATATATATATTCTTTTTTAGATTCTTTTTCCTTATAGGTTATTACAAAATATTGAGTATAGTTCCCTGTGCTATACAGTAGGTCCTTGTTGGTTATTATATCCTACTAATATTAAGATGTTGATAATTGGGAAATTGGGTGTGGGGCATATGAGACTTCTCCATTTTATCTTTGCAATTTTTCTGTAAATCTGAAAGTATTCTAAAATTAAAAGTTTATTTTTAAAAAGGAGAACAAAGTGAAATTAATTTTAATGACATTTTATTTAACCTTATATATCCAAAATATTATCATTACAACCTGTGATCAATATAAAACATTTACTAATGGGACAGCTTACGTTCTTTTTTCATACTAAGTCTTTGAAATCCACTGTGCATTTTACACTTATAGCACATCTTAACTTGGATGCTAAATTTTCTCTGGAAATATTGACCATATTTAGTTAGGTTTCATAAAACTTAGAGTCAAAAAATAAATTCACATGTTCAAGTTGTTCCAAACACCCTTAAAAGTTTTCCAATAACTGCATCAAATATCAGCTTTTAAATTTAAATTAATTAAATTAAATTCAAAATTCCACTCCTTAGTCACATTAGCTCAACATCTGCACGTGGCTGATGTCTGCCATATTGGACAATGCAGGGATGAATAGCTAATTATAATACGTTCCAGCTTCTCTGGAACAGTCCTAATTCCAAAGATTCTTTTTCACTGTCCATTAAGTATGCCTGGACTTGTCAGGCTGAGTCTGAATTGTTAGTTTGAATAGCACAGTTACCATATGTGAGTAACCGGGCAGTGTTTGGAAATCTGGCATGGAACTTCCTTCACCAGGACCTCCAGTAGTGATGACCCTCTCCTCTGACAATTTGCTCTGCCATGTCTTCTCTCTTTTTTTTTTTTTGGCTGCGTCGGGTCTTAGTTGCAGCGTGCGGGCTCTTCATTGCGGCGCGCGGGCTTCTCTCTAGTTGTGGTGTGTGTGGGTTTTCTCTCTCTAGTTGTGGCCCGCAGCCTCCAGAGTGCGTGGGCTCTGTCGTTGTGGTGTGCAGGCTTAGCTGCCCCGTGACACGTGAGATCTTAGTTCCCTAACCAGGGATTGAACCTGCGCCCCCTGCATTGGAAGGCTGATTCTTTACCACTGGACCACCAGGGAAGTCCCGCTCTGCCATGTCTTGATTTCTCCTCCTTTAAAGGAAGACAGCAGTGCCTTCTCCTATCCTATGTGGGACCACACCAGAACAATGAGGCCTACAGAGCCATTCTGGAAGGCAATTTGGCATTATGTATCAAAAGCCTTAAATATCTTCATAACCATTGACCCAGGAGGTTCCCTTCTATGAGTTTAACCCAAGAAACTAGAAAGGCACACTGAGATTCATAAGCGTACATTGTTCAAATGGAGATGAGCTTAACTGAAAACAAACTGAACATCATCTAAATGCCCAACAATTAAGTAACTAGGTTAAATAAATGATGGTGCATCCATTCCAGTAAATGTCAGGCAGCCATTAAAAATTTTTTTGTGAAGAAAACTTAATCACCCATGAAATGCACATGAAATGAAGAGGAAGAATAGTGTCAACATTATAGGTCAAAATAATCAATGAGAAAGAGAAGCTGTACTTTCAGTGTGACAAGTTTTTATCTAAATCAGGTCAGTCTCCCCATCTGATAGGACTACAAAAAAATCATATCATATCTTAGAAGTCTGATAATCTGAGCAGTCCCGACCCATAACCCTTTCTCCCATTTCAGCCAGCGAAGAGGCAGCCAGATCTCTGGGCTAAGGAAAGGAAGCCGAGCCTCTGGCAAGAAATAAACACAGGAGTAAGAATGAGATGATGAGATAAAATGAGCACTTTTGTAACTGCTGCTCAGTGTAGAAATCATTGTCATTGTGGGCCTGTTCTGTCTGCATTTTAAGGCATTTACAGCACATGAGAGAATCTGATAATATTGGAGATTTGTAATCAAATGTTTACGGAAGTTTAATTGATCATACTTCCATCAATGTTTAAGCATCTGGGGAAATTGGATTTGATGACTTCTTACATTTTCAGTTTGGTGGTCATGAGTGCTGTGAACATTAAGAATTGTTAATTATTTACAGATAATAAACAAAGTACACAAAGTGGTGGGTATTCTTTTCCACAAACAAAAGTGCCTCAGACATTAAAGACTGTTGTCAACAAACAAGAAGCACCAGCATACAATCACAGTAACACACACACACACACACACACACACACAAACACGTATACGTAGAAAAAAGACTGGAAGGAAATACACCAAGATAGCACAGTGGTTATCTGTGGTTGGTGAGATCATAGGATGATTTTTATTTTCTTCTTTATACTATTGTTCTCCAAGTTCAGAATGAAATCATATTGCCATTATAATCAGAAAAAATAAAGTATGTTATTATAGAAGTCATGAAGGTGGAGTGTGCAAAACACGACTGTCAATAAGATCCCCAGTAGCTCACAAGCCCCCTTTTTCCACTGTAGGCAAAAACCTCTTGTTTGTGCCATCATGGTATCTCATACTTTTCTGGTTTAAAGTCATCTCCTTTTGGGTAATTACTTTGTCTTTAGTCTCTCCATCACTACAAGGGTTCTCCTTCCTCCTCTTCATTCCAAGATAACAGCTCGTTGCAGGGGAAGCTTACAAGTCTTCATGTCTTGTGGCACAATTGTATGCTGCCTTCGAGGTTGGAGGTGCTGCCTTGCCACCTAGGTCTCACCTGGCTCTCACTGAGGCTACTGATGCCCCGGGGCCTGCATGGGAAAGCCACTTGATCCCTGGTTTGAGAAGTCCATCCTGTAGTTCTCATTGTTTTTTGTTTTTTTGTGGGGTTTTTTTGGCCGCACCAGACAGCTTGCCGGATCTTAGTTCCTAGACCAGGGATCGAACCCGTGCCCCCTGCAGTGGAAGCATGCAGTCCTTACCACTAGATGGCCAGGGAATTCCCTGTAACTCTCTGTTAAAAGGTCACTTTGCTTTTTTGCCATGGGTGACACCCTAGAGAACTCACCAGCCAGTACCTCAGCTACTATTTGGGTCCCCCTGTGGCACAAAGCAACTTCTAGACCTCCTCCACATCTCATACTGGACCAGACGTTTCGAACCAGGGCTGCCGTCTCAGGCCCAACCCACCGAAGCACCCCCCTCAGTCATTTCTACTCCATGGCTTGGGCGCCATGTTGGAAGCAGCGTCAGGCTGACCCAAGGGTCCAGTGAAATGTGTAAAGCCTTCTCAGGGGACACCCAGGGAAGTGCGGACACCAGCCTGGTGTTCTTGGAGCCCTTAAAACTACCGGGTGTTTCTATCTTCCCTTACCCCTGGGGTTTGATTCTGATGGGTGGGTTGGAAAGCATCAGCACACTCACAGCCTGACCCTGCCTGCCTTTTCTTGCCCTATTTCTCGATTCTTTCCCCAAGTCCCAAAATAGCTGTACTTCCTGTGGAATAGAAACTTTTCTTTTGTCATATCTGTATTCTGCCATCCTCTATGATTCACTGAATGATCACTCAGCTTCTCTCAGCTTCGATTTCTTGATGTGTGAAAACTCCAGCCTTGGGAGTTTTTTTTTAATCTTAATATGTAATGCTGGCAAGGATGTCTTCATGAAGGCACTGATGAGAGTATAAATTTGTGAAAGCAATTTGGAATGTAATTTGGAAATATGTATCACAATAGGGGTGATACATATTTCCAGTAGGGGTTGGCAACTGCCCTTGGCAGGAATGGATCCTCCTGAGAAATAGGCTTTTACTTCATCTATTACTTTCAGGGTGAACACTCAGGAAGGTGCTAGAGTTATTCTGTCCCATCCCTCGTACCTGGTGAGTAGGCAGGTAAGTGGCCAGAGTCTCCAAAACATCTGGGGTTGCAGAGGAAGTAACAGGAGAAAAACCCACTCACTCCTCCCATGAGGATGGCAGAGGGCACCTCGTGGTGCCCTCGCAGAGCCTCACTCTGAAGCTCGCATCACTTGTGGGGGGCTGTCCTTGTGGAGACTTTGGGGACATGGGAAGCTTCACCTCTCCCTTGAAGCAGGCTGGCTTGCCTCCTACTTTCTGTAACCATTTCCACGTACTTCTATAACCTTCATCATTAAAGAGACTTCACTTCCTTCACCCAGGTCTGCCGCATCTTTCCATCAGACACATCACAGCCTGTGGTGACATCCATGTCACAGTGGGTTCTTCACATAGGCTTCCCAAAAAGACCCTTTCAGCTGCTGCTGGAAAGGCTGTGCTTCTATAAACACTCAGACAGGTCATCAAAATCCAGAGCTGTAACCACGGGGAAATGTTGAAGACTAGGTCTGCCCAGCAATCAAAACAGCTTAATCCACCTTCCTGACAATGCCTGCATTTTTGTCACCCTGTGAGTTTCCCAGAAATGCTTCATCAACCCGCTAAGATAAATCAGCACCTCAGATGATACATCCTGGGTCAGTGAGTATACTTCCTGGTGTTACCATGCCACATTCATTTGATCTGTTTATTGAGCAAACACCATTCGTTGAGCACCAGCTGAGTTTCAGGCCCTAATCTTTGTGGAGGATGGTGCTCACGCTAAGTCTTGAGCCCAGCTTTTTGACCACCTTGATGATCAGAGGGGAAGTGGATGAAAAGGTGGGCAAATTTGATTTAGTCTCTTTTTTTTCATTTCTGAAGTGATTCTTTTCTATAAATTTATTTATTTATTTATTTATTTTTGGCTGCATTGGGTCTTTGTTGCTGTGTGCAGGCTTTCTCTAGTTGCAGCGAGCAGGGGCTACTCTTCGTTGCAGTGCGCAGGCTTCTCATTGCTGTGGCTTCTCTTGTTGCGGAGCACGGCTCTAGGCGCATGGGCTCAGTAGTTGTGGCTCGCGGGCTCTAGAGCGCAGGCTCAGTAGTTGTGCTGCACGGGCTTAGTTTCTCCGCGGCATGTGGGATCTTCCCGGACCAGGGCTCAAACCCCTGTCCCCTCCATTGGCAGGCGGATTCTTAACCACTGCGCCACCAAGGAAGCCCGGAGGCACTTTTTAAAATCATGGAATATTAGGGTTGGGAAAGTCTTATAAGTCTTGCCTTTCATCAGTTTGATTCAGGTCAACAAATACCTACTGAGCACCTCTCTGTGCCAAGCTCTCTGCTGGAAATCAGTAGTGTGAGAGGAGCCTGGCAGGGAGGGCAGTGTGCACCCAAATCATCAGGATGTGGACGCCGAGGGAGAGCTGCTGTGATGGAGGCGAGTCACGGGCACTATGAGGCCCCAAAGGAGAAAGTCACTGCTTGAGAGGGGAGTTCTCAGGGGAAATGGAGGATGTTTTACCCCAGGGAGAGGGAATAGATGATCTGTGGTGTGTGTTCATAAGGGGCTGGACTTGAATGGGGCGTGTGCATCTGCCTTTACAACGCCTCTGTGTGCCTCACAGACCCAGACTCATAGCAAAACCCCCAGACAGCCCTTCCTAAACCTGTGATGGCAGGTGAAGGGCTGGGAAATCTGGAATCCTAGATCCAAGGACAAAGGCCAGGATGCTGGGCGGGCTGCATTCCTAACTTGGTAGCATCTCGGAAGGCCCACACATGAAAAGGAAACCAGGAAAAAGGATTCTTCATTTGCTGAATCCCCCAAAATGATTATGGCCTGCCATTTAGTATAACCATGCTTTGATTTTAAATGTCTTGCTTTCTTGCAATAATGCAAACCTATCAAAAGAAACAAGTTTGAGACTGGTTACAAAATGAAAAAAGATGATATTTGGATAATTAAGAGGGAACAGAAGAGAACAGACTTGATTAAGCACTAATTGGGTCCAAGGCTATTCTAAACACTTGATTCATATGATCTCATTTTATCACAACACAACGGTAAGGTATAATATTCCCCATTTTACAGTTTCCGTGAGCAAACAGAGATTCAGAGAGGTTAAGTACCTTACCTGAAGTTGCACAGATTAATAGTGACAGAGCCAGAATTCACACTTGGGTTTGAGTGCCACCTTCTCTGGCTAGAATTACTGCAAAGAAACGGAAATGCATGATGCGTGTGAGGCCTGGTTATTTCACAGCCACATAAAAAAGGACAAACACCCCAGGGAGGAGAGGGTGACAGCTTAGTGTGACTTCAGGGGACCTATAGCTGGTTCTATGAACAGGTCTCTTCTGGCCAGAAGCTCCATGCTTCTCCATGAGCCTGCCCTTCCTCACGGTCACATAGGAATACCCTGTCTTTCTGCTGTCCTGCCTCCAAGTGTTCCCATCTTGACCTCTCCTTTTAGATCATCCTCCAGGCTTCTAAACAGATTCTCTTTTCTGTTGATTTAAAAATAATATTATTAATAATAATGATATTATTAATAATATTATTCTTAAGGCTTTGATTCTAGGTCTATAGCATACAATTATCCTTAACTGGGCTGCATGATAATTGGTGATGATTCACTTATTGGCAATTAGGGAGTGTCCTTACATGCCTGCAAGCTTGGAAAATATTCCCTGAGAGCCTTTCCTGGTTTCCAAGTCCATTTATTATCCTAGCGTTCTCCCCCAGCCCTTTACTCCCTCTGTCCTCCCTGGTGTGTGTCTTGCTCAGATCAAAGAACTCAGGGATGTTTCAATCAGCCAGCATCCCACAGCTGCCCTGCATCTTAGTCAGTGCTCTGATGGATTTCTGCACTCTCTTTGCTCATGAGAACTGCCAGTTCAGTGCCTTTTTAGGAAAAGATCCCTCAGCAGGAAAGCAGGAGACCTGGAGAGGTTTCCATCCGAGGCCCTGCATATTAAATAGGGCTTGGGAGATGAGCCAACATGATTGAGGAGCTGGGAGAAGAGGGGAAGGAGCAGAGATTCAAGCACGTAGAAAAGGTGGCAGAAAGCTGATAAGGGAGGAAAATCCAGATCAAGGCTGTCTTAAAGGAAGCCAGCCTTGGAGGGAGACAGACTCGGAAGAATGATTTCACCCTGCGTGGAGAAGGTGGTTGTGGGTATATTTTCCAAAGATGGGTGCAGCAAAGTCTTCCACCTCTCCTCAACCCCCACACTCTTCTAGAACCTTGCCACTCCCTCATCAAGAAGTGGGGCCTAATTCCCTTGCCCTTGACATTAAGTGAGCTTTTGTGACTTTGAATTAGCAGCTCACCCTTGAAGTGATGCTACGTGAGACTTCAGAGGCTTGGCCATAAAAGACATCCATATTCCACCCGTGGTCCTCACTCGTGAAGTCTTCAGCCCTCTGGAATATTTTGACTGCCCTAAGGCCTCCATGCTGTGAGAAAGCCTAAACTAGGCCACATGGAGAGGCCACACAGAGGCCCTGACAGCACATGAAGAGACAGAGGTGCCTGGCCAGCTGCCTGCTGCTTCAGCCCAGGCTCTCTGAGCTCCGGCCACTGTCTGACCGTAACCACATAAGAGACTCAAGCCAGAAACGCCCAGATGAACTTTTCCCAAGCTCCTCACCTACAGAGATCACGGCAGGTTACAAAATGATTATTGTCTTAAGGCGCTAAATAGTGGGGTGATTTGTTACAAAGCATTCGATAGCTGGAACAGTGGTTCGGGCCAAGTTTGGATTAGACAGGAAATGAACTGGGGAGGTGAAGTCATTGCAAATCATTTCAGGAAAGAAACGTTTGCCTGCCTTTCCTGGACCTTTCCTTAAAATAAATTGATAGAATCCTCAGCAGCCTATGACTTCAAAATGATGCTAACCTTCCTTATCGCAGCCAGATGGTGACGGACCAAGCTCCAGCAGCTTGATCACTGGCTATCAGCAACCTGTGGTTCAACCTGCTACTTCTAGGCATCCCAGAGGGGTGTCCTCTTGGTCTTGCTAACAATGCTGCAGTTCCTACCCTCCGCTGCCCCACTTCCTGCCACAGCCCCCACTCTTCCTGGTCAGGAATCACTGCCCACAAGGCCATCTGATAACCATCAATATCAAACACCAAGGTGCAGGCGAAGGGCATACCCTCAGTGGTTTTGGGGCAGAGGCAAGGTGACAAGTCCGCCCCACAGCCAGCTCCCTGCTGTACTCCCTGGACCCTAAGGCAGTTGTGCTTGGATCCAGGGTCTTAAAAGCTCTCACTTGAGCAGCTACAGTCTTGAATCCCTTTCTCTATCATGGTTCAAAGAACAGGTGCCATAACATTCCTCCTGTAGTCCTTCTGTTTCCTTCAGCCCATCCCCCAAATAAAACTCATCCCTCCTCCCCTCATTACAGATCAAAAGCTCTTATGTACCCAAAGAGATGCTGGGTGGGAGCAGAGTGCTTTTTTAGACATTGAAGCCCTGAGCAGCCCACCAAAACTGCTCTCTTAACTGGAATCATCTCAACCAATGCCCTCATCTCCACAGTGTACATCAGACCTTTGATGAGCCAGAAATTAAGAAAAGGACTATTTAAATTGCATTTCAGTGAAACAAGGGTGAAGGAATGGAGACACAAAAGCTGCTAGCAGTAAAACTCTTTCAGTTACAGGAATCTTTCCTAGCAGATGTTGTGGGAGCATTATTGCAAGTTTCATTCTGGACTTGAGCAGACACCAGTGCCATTATGGGAACATATAACAGCAGAGTTATTTGCAAAACACTTTGACCTAAAAATGCACTTAGGGGGCTTCCCTGGTGGCACAGTGGTTAAGAATCTGCCTGCTAATGGAGGGGACAAGGGTTTGAGCCCTGGTCCGGGAAGATCCCACAAGCCACGGAGCAACTAAGCCCGTGTGCCACAACTACTGAGCCTCTGCTCTAGAGACCGTGAGCCACAACTACTGAGCCCGTGTGCCACAACTACTGAAGCCCACGCGCCTAGAGCCTGTACTCCGCAACAAGAGAAGCCACTGCAATGAGAAGCCCGTGCGCCTCAACGAAGAGTAGCCCCCGCTCGCCGCAACTAGAGAAAGCCTGCACACAGCAACGAAGACCCAACGCAGCCAAAAATAAAAATAAATAAATGAAATTAAAAAAACAAATGCACTTAGGACTTCCCTGGTGGCGCTGTGGTTAAGAATCCGTCTGCCAATGCAGGGGAAACGGATTGGAGCCCTGGTCTGGGAGGATCCCACATGCCGCGGAGCAACTAAGCCCGTGCACCACAACTACTAAGCCTGTGCTCTAGAGCCGGCGAGCCACAACTACTGAGCCCATGCACCCAGAGCCAGTGCTCAGAAACAAGATAAGCCACCACAATGAGAAGGCCGCGCACCACAACGAAGAGTAGCCCCTGCTTGCCGCAACTAGAGAAAGCCTGCACACAGCAACAAAGACCCAATGCAGCCAAAAATAAATTAGTTAATTTTAAAAATAAATGAAAATGCACTCAAATTATGCCATGCAGACGGAGATGACTTTATACCATAGATTGGAAATCGGCTAAGAGCTGGTTATCTGAGACAAGGTCTACATGATTAGTTGAAACCATTAGTAGAAAGGTATTTCCACCTGGGCACTGGGGGCGATCTGAAAGGACTGAACATTTTTATAACTATGCAGAACAGAATCTGAGCTGAAATCTGCAGCTGTTTCCCTACTTAGAGTGTCCAGAGAAAACATTAATGATGAGGAAACTACTTCTGGAGAACTTATGAAAATTAAAGACTTGGTAAAAAAAAAAAAAAAGAAAAAGAACCGAAAAGATATAGCTTTAAAGATTCTGAGACAAGGAAAGACATGCTCCGTGTTAGAGCAAGTCAATGGAAAAGGAATTGAAACGGAAACGTTGAAGCAGAAACAACTGCCATCCCAGCATGCAAATGAGATCTTATCAGAGATTCTCCCAAGAAGCAGAGTATTCAACAGAGCTTATACTCATGGCCACTCAGATAATACTTTCCCCAGCCCCATTTGCCTTGAGGTTTTTTTAGGGAATCACCAAAATGTCCCAACTGACAGCAGTACATCACCCCAGAAGAGAGATCTGTCTGACCCACCATCTCGTGCCTCCCCGCCAGGGAAATGACACCCTTCTTTGGCTGTGCCCTCCTTTCCCTCTGTCTTCCACGACTCAAAGCTCAATTAATCTCAATTGTCTCACAGTGGCAGACACATGGCTACAAAACCAGTCACTTGTCCAACAAACCCAGTTTTACTCTGGTATCCACCCTCCACTGTGGTAGTTAGAAGATTTGTGGGGTTTGAGTCCAGCCTTACCCCCAGAAGTGAGTCCTAATTAGTCTAAGCCCAAGTTGGTTGTACCATTACCTTGCCTGTGCTTAGTTTAGACAGGAACATATGATAAAACAATTCTAATGAGATATTAGTGAGAGTTTATGGGGGTGGCTTTTGGAAACTATTTCTTTGAGGAAAAGAGACACACAGGAGGAGATGCTGCTCCCTTTTGAACGGCAACCAAGTGGAAAGGGGAAGAAGGTCTGGAGCCACCCAGACGGCAGATGGTCGTGGTGTGTGATGAACTCCTCCATATAACCCCTCAAATCCATGAAGTTTCCAAACTCAGGGGATGTTGAGAAAGATTGGGTTTCCTGTGGAAAACGAGTGATGGGGCTAAAGTTCACATCGGGGTTTGATGTGAGGCAACACACAGACATGGAATGTGGGGAAAGAGAGCAGCATCAAGGAAAATGTTTTTTAAAAAAAACATTAGGGATCAGAATTTGCAGAAACGATGAGGAAAACTCTGAATTACCTAATCCACTACACAGGATGTTTAAGTCAAATGTGCCAAATCTCCAAGGGGCAGGAAGGCCCCATGGGACATTCAGATCACGCACAGTCTTGAGTTAAGCATCATGCCCAGAATGACACAGTTAGTAAGAGATGAGCTGGGATCCCAAGCCCATTCTAACTCAGATCCATCAAAGTAAAGAAACATGTCTTCCATGTTATTTTTTAAACTACTGGTATTGCCACAATATCGTCTGCTACTTTTATTATCACTGGCAATAATTCAGCTACATTCATTATACTTTCACCCATATTAATCAAGAGTCTAGGGAATTCCCTGGCGGTCCAGTGGTTAGGATTCTGTGGTCTCACTGCCAAGGGCCTAGGTTTGATCCCCGTTTGGGGAACTAAGATCTCGCATGCCGCGAGGCACGGCCAAAACAAAAAGAGAGTCTATTACATATGTAAGGTATTCAACATTGGGTTTTGGTTTTCAGATCCTGATTTTCCTCTCCTCTCCCTCTCTGATTTCTCGCCAAAGGAGCTGTACTCCCCAGGAATGAGAACCGAATGGGAAATAAAGTACTACTGCATGAATACAGAGCAAGAGCCTGACAACGAGGGGGCCCAGGGGCCCTGGTTGGCCTGGAACGTGCCCTGTTTGTGACTCTTTTCCCAAGGTCAATATTAATAACCTCCCCTTTCACTCTCAAAATGCCTGACTTGGATGATGGATTATATGGTGTCCCAAACGACAGCCTCAGGGACAAGCTGGTTTGGAGAAAGCAGTTCAGGTTAGTGGTCACTAAGTGGTCCCTGATTCTCACTCACCTCCCAAGCCCTGAATCTCAGGTACCTGCATCTGCAGCTTCCAGCCTCAAGTGGAGAAAGTGGACCAGAAAGGGAGGCAGACCTTGCCAGGTGTGAGGTCTGCGTGGAACAGAAAGTGAAAGAGGACAGCTGGGCCTGCCCTGAGAAAACAGGTTTTTCTTTGTCATACTCATCACCCGGAGACGGAAAGGGCAAGAGGAAGTTCATTAATGTGCCCACACTTCTAACACCCAGTGAGCCTGCCCACCAGTAAAACTTGGCCCAATGGATGTCTCAGGCTCTGACCAACCATTCTGCCAATACTTCCTCACTTGGGAGGAGCTAGATGGGGAGACAGCCTAGGAAGACCCCCCTCTCCCTGTGACAGGCATAGAGTCCTGCGAGGCTGCATTCAAGATAGAATAAGGCAGGTTCCTGTACCCTAGAAGCATCTATGGTGCAGCCAGGAAGTCGGAGGTGTAGATCATATCTCATTATTTTACACATTGAACAGCTCTTGGTGCTGTAGCTCTTCGCTGGGCTTCCTGACTCTATGGACATCATGCCGTTTATCTGGGGAGGGGAGGCTTGCGCACAAGCACCCAAAGTGTGAGGTGGACAGTGGGAAGAGGCCTAAGGGAGATTCAGACCCTGCTCTGGGTGCTTAGAGGTAGAGATGTCTGACGAGAAACCCTGGCAGACTTCACAGAAAGAAAGGCTCATGTAGACTTGAAAGAGAGGGCAGGGCTTCAATGCATGGAAGTGGGAAAAGGGGGTTGTTCTAGACCGACTTTTTTGGTAGCAAGGGAAAAACCCAACTCAGACTACTTCATGAAAAGAGTTCTCCTACAGGAAGTACATGGACTAAACTGAAAATGGGAGACTTGGTAACTGAAACAATTCTAGGGACCTGTCCTTTTCTCAACAAATTTCTTCCTTTGCAGATTTTCTGTTTTCCCCTCTAAGCCTTCCGACTCCACTCTGTCACATTTTTTTCTTTAACAGACACAGAGCATGGACTGGGTGCCAGGCACTGTTCTAAGGGCTTTAAACAATATTCACTCATGGAACCCTCCTAGCAACCCTCAGAGGCAGGCTCTATTTTCATCTCTCCTGTACAAATGAGAAATGGGGCACAGAAAGGTTCAATGACTTGGCCAAGGACACACAGCCCATGGGTGGTGGAGCCAGGACTGGAAACCAGGCAGGCCAGCCCCAGATTCTGCTCACACCCGCTGTACTCTGCTGCCTCCTGGTTGGCCCAACGGCAGCTGATACCCAGTCTGGTCAATAGCCCAGGATGTGGTCTGATAGCAAATGGCTTCCCAGCAGTGTAACAGTTATTAGTTGTGCCAGTCAGATTTCCCTAGCTGCCAAGTATGAACAGAAAAGGCCAGTGAATGGAGAGGAGAGAGGAGGGCAGGCCCCATGCAAGTACCCAGATCCCAGGTGGAGATTCACAGCTCCTCCTGCTGTGGTCCCAGAGGTACTTATAAGGATTCTGGCCTCAGTAGACCCAGTTCCATGGTTTTCCCAGGACTGGATCTTGGGCTTCCCTGGCTTTCTGAGCTCATGAATCCTTGCAGTAACTATACTTTCCCTTAGTTGATGTCATTGGAGGGAGTTTGCTTTTCTTAGAATCCAGAAAGCCCCACCTCTCCCCCTACCCTGTGAGGCAGTCGAACCAGAAGAAGGACACTGGTCCTGGCTTGGTTATCCACTTGCTGGCTGAACCGGGCAAGTCACTTCCTCCTTCTCTCTGCCTGGTGGGCTATAACTGCACAAATGCTAAGATTTTCATGTGGTTCATTGGGATGGGATACGGGTGGAAGGGGTGCACTGGCTCATATTATGTCTCAGGCATGTGAAAAATATGGGGAGAGAGAGGATAACTGTAAGACTGTTGCTGAACACCATTCATGCTTTAGAGAGAAAAAATAATAGACTGAGGGCAAGTATTAAGTTCAAAATGTGAAAGCCAGAGGGCCTCGTTGGCAGTGGTTAAGGCAATCCTCATCTCCTGTAACCAAAGGGCAGACCAAGCTGAGGAGCAGCCTTAGGCTCTAACTATAAGAATAGCAGAACTTCAGAGAAGTTGATTTCTCCACCTAGTCAAAGCTCTGGTAGGGAAGGAGTGGGACTCTGAGACCCGGGATGGGAATATCTAGGTAGAGGTACTTGGAAAACTTGACCTCTGATTCTCCTGAAGCCTCTGTGCCTGCAGGGGTGGCTCACTGCCCCTTGATAGAAGTACCTCCCCTTGCTCGGTGACTGTGCAGAAGCTTCAGATGAGACAGAGGCCACACAAGACAATGTCTGCCCTCCTCAGAATCTGCCCCACCTCCCCTCCTGGCCACCAGACGTACAACTAGGGTTAACTTTTAGCCTTGCTTGAATCTTAGCATAGCTAGTTTGTTCGGATGGGGACGTTCTGGCCACGCTAAGGAAGGAGACAGATTGTGTTGAAGGAGCTGAAGTTCTCGCCTAATATGTACGAGCAGGATCTGGGAGAATATGCCTGGAAGGAGATCCTCTTGGTGCTGGATCAAGGGGGCCAGAATCTAAACTAAATAAGGAAGAGTTTGTTGATATGAGCACACTCTCCCATGACACAGGATTTAACACCCAGAGAAGGTCCTAGGAGCTTGTCCTGATACTCTGCTGAGATTAAGACAGGCTGGGACCTGGGACCTGGGATCTGGGACCCTTTGCTGCAGTGCTTGCACCTGGACAAATGTCTCCTCAAGCAACAGAATATAAAAAAACTAAGAGGGACTAAAAATAACTGCGTGCATGCCCAGTTGGGGCAAATTATGAAAAACAAGATACAAAAAGACCAAAAACCCAACTGCCGCTTCTGAAGAGCCGGGAGCATAAACAGGGTATAGGGAGCAAAAGCAGGGTATTATCCTGCACTCAACACCACCAAAAGGGTGAGCAAACCACTTAAGTCACCCCTCCTGCCTGATCCCTGGACATACCACATATAAGGAACCAGCTCGCTCCCCCCTTGGGGAGCAAGCAAGGGAACCTGTTACCTGTTTTCACTCCCCCCTGCTGCAGCAGGGGCCCCAATAAAGTCTTGCCTGAATTTTTTGTCTGGCCTCTTATCAACTTCTATTTATTAAGGAGGCCAAGGACCCTGGTTGGTAACAAGATGACCCTTGGAAGCTTGGAAAAAGCAATACCTAATACATTAAATTAGGTTGGAAATGCCAAAACTACCAGGGAAGACTCTAGGGAAATGGATCAAAAGATTCAAAAAGTGGGCAGCTAGAATGGGACTAATGTATAAGACTGAAAGACCCCCTAGCTAACTGTGTTCCTTGGGAGGGCCTGGAGGTCACTCCATTTACCAAAGCAGTGCTCTGGTAAGGGGGCACCAGAATTGTTGAAAATCTCAGAGCTGGTTGTCTGCCACAGGCAGGGGATAAATGTAAGAGGAACTATTACAGAACTGGGCTCCTATTAGTAACTATGAGGATGCAGGGATCTAGGGACAGCTGAGGTCAGTGACAACACATAACCATCAGAGTCAAGGTGGGAGTAATTACCATAATGGATGACAATTTTGGAATAGCAGCCAGGGGTGCCCAACCTGCACAGATATATGGATATGGATAATATGAGATGATGCTCCTAGTGGCAAAATAGATGGGCATCTAACAAGGGTATTGATTCATACACAAAATCAAGAGTGATCAGGATGAACAGAAGGCCAAGTTTAGCTACGTCAATATACAGTCACAATCCTTTGCTCAATTTCCAGACTTGAGCCAGCTCTTAGACTCAGAACCCATCATTTGAAGGAGATGCCAGGTCTCTGTGAGGGAGAACCCTGCAAAATTATGCCAACTGAATACAGGAGTGAACCCCCGAATCCTTCCCCAAAGGAGCCCATGGATATTTACTCAGGTAATACACAATGGGAAAAGGGAAATGCCCAGATCTTTTGGCACCAAAGAGCCATCATGCTCCCCCTATGAGACTGAGGCTTGTAGGGGTCAGTTAATAAATGGAGCTCCAGCCCAGGTTCATCTCACAGTGGGTCCAGTGGGTCCTTGGACTTATCCAGTGGTCATTTCTCCAGCTCCTAACTGTTTAATTGCAATGGATTTACTTGAAAATAAATCCTCTCATTGATTCCTTGATCAGTAGAATAAGAGCAACAAGAGCTATGTTTCGTAGCAAAGACTAAGTGAAAGCTCCTAAAACCATATCCTCTCCTGACAAGGCAGTAAGTCACAAACGATATCATGCTTCAGGGGGATGACAGAGATCAGGCCACCCACAAAGACGAAGGTCATCCCCAATCTATCCCCATTTAATTTGACAGCCTGGCCTCTGCAAAAGCCAGCCTGGCCTCTGACCACAGTCTGATGGCAGTAGTCTACCACAAAATTACTAAACAATAGTCATATTGCTGCTGCTAAACCTGATATGGTACCTTTATTTGAGCAGATTAACATAGCCTCTGGTAAGGGGTGTGGCAAATGCATTGTGTTCCATACAGATCAGTTTACATTCACTTGGGACAGACAACAGTGTAGACTCAAGGTTTTGCCCTAGGGCTATGTTAATTCACCTCTGCCACAATAGAGCCTAAAGGGACCTAGACTAGCTAGATATTCCTGAGAACAGCATATTGATCTACTCTATAGATGACATTATATAAATTGGACCAGATGTGCAAGATTAATGGCAAGTACCTTGGATGCACAGTCACTACAAAGAATGGGTCATACAAAGACTCGAGGGTGCAATGGTTCTGGGACACAGGGAGACATTCTGTTCAAAGTAAAAGATAAAATTTTGTCCTTTGATCTTCTACCTGTGTGAAAGTAGCACAATACTGCATATGCCTCTCAGTTTTGGAGGTAGCATTTTGAGAAAAATGCTATGATCCATCTTTGGGGTGAAAGATGAAAACTGACGGTTATGAGTGGGGCGCAGAGCAAGAAAGGGCCCTGCAGTAGGTCCTGGCTATAATATATACTTGCAGACCTGCTTCATGGGCCATGTGACCCATAAAATCCCATGCTGCTAGAGGTATCTGAGGTAGAAAAAGATGTTATGCAGAGCCTCTGTCTGCCTCAATAAGAGATGCACAGCACAGACCCATGCGGTTCCGGATCAAGGTCATACAATTGCAGGAAAGAACTACATGCCACTCAAAAAGAAGCACCAATCATATTACTGCACCCAGGTAGGGACTGACCAAATGGCCATGTGGCAGGACTGGCCATCATGAGCTGGGTAGTGTCAGACCCACCAATTCATTAAATGGGCAGGCCTAGGAACAATCCTTCATACGATGGAAGTGTGACATCCAGGATCAGGCATAAACTGGGTTGGAGGGGAAAACTAAGCTGCGTGACCAGGTGGCACGGACTTTCAGGCCACCCATCACTGTTGCACAGATGTCTCTCCCTCAGCTCACCCCTTTGGCCCCATGAGGGGTCGCTATGGCCAGCTGAGAGACAGGAAAAGGCCTGAGCTTGGCTGCTGGGTGATGAACTCAGTGTGTGGGTACCATACGGAAGGTACTGCTGTCGTGCTAACACAAGGAAAGAAAAGACAGGAGAGAAAGGGAGTGTCCCTGATGGGCAGGGCCTTGGGCAAAGGGCACCTGGTCATCCATCCACCTTGCTTGAGGTACGAATGTACACAGATGCATGAGAGGTGAAGAAAGACTTGGCCAGTTGATCAGAGGCCTGGGAGGAGCAAGACTGGAAGATCAGGAACAAAGAAGTCCCAGGAAAGGCATATGGTGGAGACAATTTGTGAAGGCACAAATTGTGAGGATTTCTGTGCCACCTGTTAGTGACCATCATAAAGATCTGCTCCAGAAGAGGCACTAAATTATTAAGTGAACAGGATGACTTGGCAAGTAGATGAGTCAGTCTCTGCCCCTGACCATCCAGTGTTTGCACCGTGAGCTCATGAACAGAATAGCCATGTGGTGGAGGTGGAGTCTGCAGGTGGGCCACTAGCATGGGCGTCCACTTAACAGGGTCGCCTAGCTCTTATCACCGCTACTGTTCCTACCCGCCAGCAACAGACACCACTGAGACCCCACCACGACAAGCCTCATCACACTTCTGTCTATTCCCTCCCTTGTACAATGAGGGTTATACTTAGCAGTTCCCATGGCCTCCGGCATTATTAGCTAATGATTGTCTTCACCAGCCAGAGATTCTACACTCAGTGGTAATTACAAACTGCAAGTTATTTCTACAGAGGCCTGCTCAGTGCAGCTCACTTTGTTTTTAAATAAATAAATTTATTTATTTATGTATTCATTTTTGGCTGTGTTGGGTCTTCGTTGCTGCGCATGGGCTTTCTCTAGTTGCAGTGAGTGGGGGCTACTCTTTGTTGCAGTGCGTGGGCTTCTCATTGCAGTGGCTTCTCTTGTTGCAGAGCACCAGCTCTAGGTGCGCAGGTTTCAGTAATTGTGGCACGTGGGCTCTAGAGCACAGGCTCAGTAGTTGTGGCGCATGGGCTTAGTTGCTCCACAGCATGTGGAATTTTCCTGGACCAGGGCTCAAACCCGTGTCCCCTGCATTGGCAGGCGGATTCTTTTTTTTTTTTTTTTTTCGCTGCATTGGGTCTTCGTTATTGCACGCGGGGCTTTCTTTAGCTGCATCGAGCAGGGACTACTCTTCGTTGCAGTGCGCGGGCTTCTCATTGCTGTGGCTTCTCGTTGAGGAGCATGGGCTCTAGGCGTGCGGGCTTCAGTAGTTGTGGCACGCAGGCTCAATCGTTTTGGCTTGCGGGCTCTAGAGCACAGGCTCAGTAGTTGTGATGCACGGGCTTAGTTGCTCCGCAGCATGTGGAATCTTCCTGGACCAGGGCTCGAACCTGTGTCCCCTACATTTGGCAGGTGGATTCTTAAGCAGTGTGTCACCAGGGAAGTCCCCCAGCTCAGTTTTTAAAAGGACAGGAAATTGTCTGCTCTCCAGGGGTGGAGCAGTGTCTGGGAAAATACCAACATGGTGGAATTAGGGGTCCTTTCATTTTACCATATTCTGAAATGGTACCTTTTGAGGAGTGTTTGTGTGACTGTGACTTAATTTCCTGAAATGTGCCTAGCAGGGCCTCAAATGGCTCTGTATTCCCCCTGCAGAGTGGAGTCCCAAGATCCTGATCTTCATTTTCCTGGAAGGCAGAGGGGAGCTAATTGTAGTGAGAGCCCCAGTACCTGGTACCTGGTATACTCACACACGCATCACCCTGGCCTTGGGACAACTCCACAGAAGACAGATTTTCCCTGTGTTACTGGGAGGACTTGAAGTTCCAAGATGGGTAGCGACTCGCCCAGGGTCATCGGCTCCTGTGGGCCAGATTTTGCCAAATCCCCCAACTGCAGAGCCACTGGCCACAGCCTGGTTCTGCTAGCAGTGTCCTCCGGCCACCTTTGGTTTGGGCGTAGAAACCCATTTATAGTGTCATCACTCCTGTGTCTCACATTTAGAAGCCTAGGGTTTAGGGGTTGCTTCTCTTTCTTTCAGTAGGTGAATCCCCATTTGAAGCCCCTCTCGAAAATGGACCAAATGAACCTGCTCAGAACTGAACCTCTACTTCCCCAGCCCCAGACCCTTAGATTTGGAGTTCTGTTTAAAAGAAGTGCATGTCCCTAGGGCTGATGAGAACGCTGGCCTTGGGACTTCCACAGTGAAAGGCAGGAGATCGGATGCAACACAGATGCTCCTGGCTCCTAAGCAGGTGGGGTCACTCTGGCCAGTTAACCCCTTCTGGGGGTGGCTCTGAGCCAGCAGCCCAGGGCTGGGCACATGGAGAGATGCCTGGACAGGGTCTATTCCCACCAGGCTTCTATCAGCACGTCCAGCCATCACACTGCCAGGGGAGGAGGAAGTGATGCCAGCATACGAGAGGGAAGACACTGGGACTCAGAGCCCCCTGCCCTCCCCGCCAACCCCATGCACCCATTCAACAGATGGAGCTCAAGTAACCTGCCCCATGTCACCCAGCTGAGGCTAAAGAGCAGGGAAATGGGAGGAAGGATGCCTGAATCCTAAACAAGATCCTAAAACAAGCACTTGGTGGCCTGAGTCTCTGGGGTGGGAGATATCCTGGGGCCCTAAATCCAGCTCCTAGTACAGAGCTACCCTTTGTAGGTCTTCAATAAGTGGTTAGCGGAATGAAAGAGGCCTTGAACCCTTGTGGCCAGGGCTCCTGTTCCCACAGACTTCATATTAAGCCCCCTTGTCCCTCTTTTCCTTTCCAGATTCCTCAGCCCCTGGGGGCAGCCCTCCACCCTAAGAGAAACCAAGAGAGGGATGAGTCAGGACATTCCTTCCCTGCCAACTCGCCCTGCTGCATGGGATCCAAATCAGCCAACACCCATTCCAAACACACTGGTTACACCGGCCAGCCACCACCCTCATGTTGATACACACCCAGCTCTGCCTTTAAGGGTGGCACCCGGCTTGCTGTTCCTTGGAGGCCCACACCCTCTCTGCAGCTTTGCCCTCTACTTTAAAACTCCCACAGAAACACAGAAAGAGATGATCCTGGCCCCTGGGAAGCACCTCCAGTTCTCAGGAGTCAGGTAAGTGAGGACTGGTTTGTACTTTGCATAATTCTGAAAGGACTGGGGGCTGCTGTTTAAAATGAGAAACAGACAAGTCCACTATTATTGCCAGGAATGAAACCACAGTAACAGTGTAATGAAGTCCCTGTGTGTTTACTTGGCAGGGGGCAGGAATTTCTTGTATCAGAAATCCTGATTTAGGAGGAGTACTGCCACTTACACAGAAATCTTGCTCAGAGCCTCCTAGCAGGCAAGGGGAAAAGTGATTTATTATCACTTTTACTATCACTCTCATTATCAAACAAAAGAAAGTCTACCATATCTTCTCAGGGACCCAGACTCTTGGCAAATTTTTCTAACCCAGAGAGAGCCTTCAGAAAAGTAAGCATGAAGGGAAAGAAAGGAAAGCAAACTTACTCCCAGCTTTGACACCTTGACTACAAAATGCTAACCAATTATCACCTGGAGAGAGCACTGAATAAGCATGGGCAGTAGCATTCATGGAAAGTTTTACAAAATATGCCAAGTTACCTTCCCTGTGCAGTTTTAAAATCAGTTATGAAGCCTGCAAAAAATGCAAGTTTCTGACCCCAACTGTAGACCTATAGAACTGGAATTTCTGAAGGGAGGGACCCAAGAATCTGCACTTCCCTTGTATTCCCCATGCAGTTCTTGAGCACCCTGAAATTGGATAAATGATTTAGAGCTTCCTTACACTTGGAAAGTGCATTCCAATTTGGACCAAAGAGTAATTCCTCTTCCCCTACTACTACAGCTTCGAGCAGCAAAACATGGCCCCACTGCCAGGACCATGCCGGCTATAATGAAACGAGACGTCTGTAAGCCAAGGCTGCCTACTTGAGCTCCCCACTCCCAGCCCTGCCCTGCTGTATTAGTCCAGGTCCTCTGAGATATAGATGCCAAGAGGGATTAAACATGCAAGGATTTTATCAGAGGAAATGCATGTGTGACAAGAAATAGAGAGGGAACAGAGGAGGCTACAAGGTGAGCCTGACCCCAAGTAGGGTTACCAGATTTAGCAAATAAATAGCCAGTATGCCCAGGTAAATATGAATTTCAGATAAACAACAAAAATTTTTTAGTATCAGCATATCTCATGCAGTACTGGGGACATACTTATACAAGAATTGTTTGTTGTTTGTCTGAAATTCACATTCACCTGGGTGTCCTGTATTTTATCTGGCAGTCCTAACTCTGAGCAAAGGAGAAAGGTAGGTTGAGTGGGAATGTCCTAGATTGCTGTGCTGTCTAAGGAGGTTCAGCAAAGCTACTGGGGAGTCCTTGAGCTAAAGTTAGGGGACATCCGAAGAGTCTCCCCAAAACGGGCTGGCCTTAGTATCCCTTTTGCACTCAGTATTGATGGGTCATGGGAAGTGCCATGGCCTCAGCACAAATGAGGGGGCGGATTCAGGATCCAGGATCTGTGGCCCTGGGTTGGTTAAGCTCCCCTTTGTTGGAGGTCTTCGAGGCACATGCTCACAGCTGCCACACCCCAATACAAAGCCCAGAGTGGCAGAGGGGTCAGCAGCAGCTGCCACTGGACACCTGTCTTCCAGCCCCGGCTCAACTTCTTTGAAATGAGGTCACGAAAAAACATCTCTGCCCCAGTTCCCTCCCCCTCCCTCCCCGCCCCGCCTCGCAGGTGCACTGGAAAGAGAAATGGATGATGTGGTCAAGTACTTCTTCATCCTCAGATCAAAGGGTGGGTGTGTGCTGAGTGGATCAGGCTTCATATAGGCTCAGATCTCTCATGGGGACTGGGACACTCTGCCTCAGCCCCACAGAGACTCCTCCCTAGCATCCTTGGCAGATGTGACCACACTGAACACCCCTTTCCCACAAAGGTCAAATCACAGGTCTTAGAGCAACTCACATCCGTCTCTGGGAAAGCAGAACAGAGATGCCTAGAGAAGAAGAGAAGAGATTTGGAGTGAAGAACCATGAGTATTACAGGTCTGGGGAAGGGTGGGTGCAGCAACAGGTGGGAGAGAGCCCCCCCCAACCCCAGGGGCAGAATGACACAGGGGCCTTCACCACCCAGGGATTGAGGACAGCAGTCTCCAAGCACACCTGCAAGGTGGGGAGCAGCTGTATAACAATGCAGTGGTTGTAAAACATGTCCCTAAATTCTTTGATATTTCTCCCTCTAAAAGGCACTTCCCCTTCCATTGAGCATGGCTATACTTAGTGATTTGCTCCTAACAAATAAGATGTGGCAGAATTGACGGTGCGTGATGGTGTGTAAGACGGGGAAATAAAAGACATCGTGGCTTCCTCCTTGCCCTCTCTTGGACTGCCTGCTCTGGGGGAAGCCAGCTGCCATTTCGGGGTATACTCTAACAGCCCTATGAAAAGCCCAGTGGTAAGGAACTGAGGCCTCCAGTCATCAGCAGTGTGAGTGAGTCTGCTTGGTATTGGATCCTCCAGCCCTAGTTGAGCCTTCAGATGACTGCAGCCCCAGCCAACAGATTGAGTACAACCCCACGACAGACCCTGAGTCAGAACCACCCAGCTAAGCTGCTGCCAGATTCCAGGCCCACAGAAATGGTGAGATAATAAATGTTTGTTGTTCTAAGCCACTAAGTTTTGGAGTGATTTGTTATGCAGCATTAGGTAGTAAATATAAGCACTGCAGTCGCAAGTTCAAATCCCAGCTCCACTTAACAGTTCTGTGTCCTTGGACAAGGTATCTAAGCCCTCAGTTCCCTCTGGCTGCCCCCAAACAGCAGAGTAAAGCCTCTGCCTGATCCCCACATCCCAGAGAGAGCGCCAACCTGGAGTCAGATCTGGCCAGGTGCCTAAGGGCAGGCAGGTGGCCTTCCCAGAGGCTGGCCAGTTCTCTTGGGGAAAGGAACTCAATCACATTTCCTTCCAAACATCTTCTGTCTTACACCTGACAAAGGCTTCCAGACTTAAAAGTCAAGATTTTGTTAACTTTGTTCTTTGGCAAGGGAATGGGTCCTGGTCCCAGCAGCCTGGGCTTCAGAAAGCACTTAGAGCACAAGCGTGGAAATTCAAGATTGCACAAATCTCCTCCAATCCTTCCCCCAGCTTCTGCAGGCTCTGCCCCTTGGGGCTGGTCCCTGAGACTCTCAGGAGGTTGCACTGGAGCTGCCTCACCCTTACAGAGAGCTGGAAGGGCCTGGGAGCTCTGCATCCCCCCACTCCCCAGCAGCCTGTGACCAAGAACTCTCTACATGAGAGGACAAATACCAGCTCCTTTGCCTCCAGCTCCCAGGGCTCCCTGATGCCCAGGATCAGGCTGAGGCTGTGCTTCACCTGAACTCTCCCCCTTGGGCAGAGGGAGGGTGGGGTTGGGGGAGTGTCTCTTTCACCTCCCTCTCCTGCTTTCCCCACTGCCTGACCAGGTTCTCCTGAGAACACTGCCTTCAGAAACTGCTGGCATCAAGTCCTTGGCCAGGTTCTAGAAGAATCTGACCTGAGACTGTGAAAACACAGGACCTTCCAAGAGTCATGCAAGAGTTACCATCACTGGACACACACTTATGAGTTGGGCTGTGCCCTCCATCTTCAGAGCCAGATGTCAACAGGAGTATTTTGGGTGCCAAGTCACATCTGGAGAAATTGGGAATTCAGGAGATTAAGAGACTGGCCCAAGCCTCATGGCAAAGAAAAGTGCTGGGACTCAGTCTCAGATCTGTTCCTCCAAGGCCACACTCCTGGCTGTACCTCTCTGCCACCGCGATCTAGGCTGGTTAGGAGGTGCTTCTACTTGTCTTTTTTTTTTTTGCAGTACGCAGGCCTCTCACTGTTGTGGCCTCTCCCGTTGCGGAGCACAGGCTCCAGACACGCAGGCTCAGCGGCCATGGCTCACGGGCCCAGCTGCTCCGTGGCACGTGGGATCTTCCCGGACCAGGGCACGAACCCGCATCCCCTGCATCGGCAGGCGGACTCTCAACCACTGCACCACCAGGGAAGCCCTACTTGTTTGTCTTTTTAACCCAGAAACACAGACCCACTTACCCAATTACCACTAAGACCACACATGTTCCAAAGAAGAGGCAGCCCTCAAAGCTCACCCATCAATGGCAGTGCCAGGATTCCAACCCAGAGTGGTTGGTTCCATCCCAGGCAGAGTTCTGGAGGCAACGCTGCAATGGAGCCTGGTGTAAAAATGTGGCTGGTGGTGACGGTGGATGGTTGAACACTGCCCCACAGGTCCTGGCAAGGCAGAGACATGCACTTTCAAAGGAAGCCAGAAGTCCCAGTTTCAGACTCCCAAAGGAAATGTTCTCAGCTGGAGGCACTGGAGATGACTTGGGGGACGAGCTAAGACTTCTGTCACCGGGTCTCCCCAGGCCATCCTGGTCCATCCCGTTCTCATCTCCATGACCTCTCTCCCACTTTGTGCTCCAGTGACCCTGAACACACAGAGCTGCTCCACCCCTCTGGGCCTTGGCTAGGGCTGTTCCCCTTGCCTGCAGAGCCCTCGCCATGCTTCTCTCTGTAAACGAATCTTAAACCATCTATTATATGGGTGGCAGTGTGTCATAGTGGTTAGGGGCTTGGGATCAGGTTCTGAGATCCTGTGGCCTGGGCTCTGTTCCAGGCTGTGCTGCTGAAAAATGTGTGAATGTGGGCGAGTTATTCAGCCTCTCTACAGCTCTCGTCATAAAGTCCTGGATAGATGCGATGTAGACAGGGCCCTCGAGACACAGAGTAGACTCCTAATGTTTAATCGTAGTTGATACGGCCTGACTCACTGTACCTCACCTAGAGTGGCAGAATGTGCTTTGGGAGACAAAGACTAGACGGTGTTGGCGTTAACCGCTCAGACTGCCTCCAGCTGACAGCCTCTTCACGGACAGTGTTGGGTTCAAACCCCAGCTCCTCCCTTTCCAGCTAAGTGACTTTGGGCGTCTCTGACTTACTTCCTAGGGTGGTTGGGACGACAGGTAAGTGCTTTGGACAGCAAAATGCAAGTGCCATACAAATGGGAGATGTTAGTGCCAAACCGGTGCTTCCTGGAGATGAAAAACAGGCAAAAGTATGGCTTTCTAATGGTGAAGTCTCAAGCACATGCAGCCTAGAAGAGGAGCTGCCTTTAGAAGCAGGCGACCTGCAAGTTCTGGGGGATCCAGCTTGGGCAGTCTCACATAAAGCTGATTCTGGGCTCAGACAAAGCGCCGTCAGTCCTAAAGGCAAAGAACCCTGTAGAAGTTGGGCATTCAGAATGAAGAGTTCTGGATAAAATAAAGCTTTCATTCAGGAAAAGCTGAGTGTGGAACTATGCCAGACACTTACATGTTTTGTAGTGGCTCATTTACACTTACGACAACTTTGCAAGGCAGATGTCATTATACCCATTTTATAGATGAGGAAACTGAAGCTCAGAGGTGTGGCAACCTGCCCAAAGGTACACAGTCCATTAACGGTGGTGCCAGGATTGCAACCCAGAGTACCTGGTTTCAAAGTGAAAATAACTGTCACCTATTGCATGTTACAATCTTCCTCTCCTATATTATCTTATTTGACCTTAACATCAACCTCTGAGATAAATAAATCCCTGGCCCAGGTCCAGCTCATAGTGGTGCATCCCTGGAGCCAACTGCTGGTCATTTCTCTAGTCCTCCAATGTGTAATGTGAGTGGATGTACTTGGGAGTAAAATCCCTCCTTGATTCCTTGGCCTGTGGGATGGGAGCTACCATGGTGGAAAAGGCCATATGGAAGCTTCTGAAACTGCCCCTACCCACGTCACATCCCTAGGAGAATGGTGGAGACTAGTGCTCTCTTAGTATCCTAAGAGATATAAGGATCGTAGTTCCCTGTCTAAGTCAGAGGGTCCTGGAAGATGGCAGTGAACTATCTCAAACTTAATTAGCTAGTAGCCCCAACTGCTGTTAGCAAATGTGGTATCTTTGCTACAGCAGATGAACAAGACTTTGTACACATGGTATGTAGCTATTAATCTAGCAAATCCATTTTATATTTCCTTCCATCCTTTATCAGAAAAGGGGATCAGAAAAAATTCACTTTCACTTGGGATGGACAGCAGTACACACTGATGGACCTGCCAAGGGCTATGTTACCTCTCCTGCCCTCTGTCATAGCATAGTCCAAAGGGATCTGTCTCACCTGTATATCCTCCAGAGCATCCTTGGTCCACTGCATTGAGGAGATCATGTCATCAGAACAGAGGGTTGAGGGCTTCCCTGGTGGCACAGTGGTTGACAGTCTGCCTGCCGATGCAGGGGAGACGGGTTCATGCCCCAGTCCGGGAAGATCCCACATGCTGCGGAGCAGCTGGGCCCGTGAGCCATGGCCACTGAGCCTGTGCGTCCGGAGCCTGTGCTCCGCAACGGGAGAGGCCACAACAGTGAGAGGCCTGTGTACCGCAAAAAAAAAAAGAGAGAACAGAGGATTGAGAAGTGACAGGTATGTTAGACACATTAACAAGACACATGCACTCCAGTGGGTGGGAGATAAATCCTAGGAGGACTCAGGCACCCACCAGACTGTGCAAGTATTTAGGGGTCCGGTGGTGTGGGGGCATGACGGAACATGCCCTCCGACATCAAGAACACATTGGAGAATTAATGGAGAGGGTGCCCTGAGAGGATGGGGTACCATCCTCCAAGAGGCACTGTATACCCTGCCATCCTAAGTCAGTGGGCATTGTATGGGGCTGTGTCCCCATCAGGGGGAGATACACAGTCTGAAAACCAAGTGGAAGAGCCAGAGTGGCCCCAATTACTGTCACTTCTGGGAACCCAGATGGAGAATTTCAAGCCCCATCCCCAAACTGTGAGTTTAGAAATCCTGGTTTCTAGAGGAGGAAATGCTTCCACTGGTGACAGAGTGAGAATTCCATCAAACCCCAAGCTTCCCAGTCACTTTGGGCTCCTCTTGCCAAGAGACCAGCAGGAAAGGAGAGGAGTCACCTTCCTGGCATGGGTAATGGACCCTGGTCGTCAGGAGACAGTCAAGTTGCTGATACACAAGGGGGGCAGGAAAGAATATGTTTGGCACCCAAGTGGTTCACTGGGATGGCTCTTGGTTCTCCTGTACCCAATTTCAACAGGAAATAAACAAATGCATGGGCCAAGAAGGACCTGGTGATGAGGGGAGCAGACCTCTCAAGGATGAGGGTCTCAGTTACCCCATCCAAGCCACCTAACCAGTGGAGGTGCTAGCTCAGGGTATGGGGATACGAGGATGGTGGTAGAGGAGAGGATGATGGGTATCAGTTACACCCTCAAGACCAGCTGCAGGGAGGAAGGAGCTGAATTCCATCCCTCTAAGCTTCCCCCTGTAAGAGTCCCCTGGAAAAGAGATCCAGTGGAATCCGGAGGAGCTGCTTCTCAAAACTTATCATATGAAACTAGTGAATCTGAGTAGTGCGAGGGGCAGTGGACACTGTGTGAACCACCCAGATACCTCCTCCCTCAAGGACTGGAATCTCACTCCTCTGCCTGCTGATGGCTCCCTCTGAGTCTCTCTGGGACTTGCCTTCTGCTGCAGAGAACCCCCTTGCCCAAGGCCGAGCTCTGTTCACAAGGGCAGCCTGCATTCAGTACCTGGTCACTGTGGCCCAGCAACCTCTTCCCCATCCAGGTCAACTTGGAAGACCTCGGAGGAACCCAGAGCTCTCCATAGGCTGGACTGAGGTCTTTGTCAAGACTGAATCATGTTCAACCTTGCCCTCTGGCCAGGTCTGCTCTCTTTATCTCCTAGAGGTCTTGATCCCAAGAGCTCTCTCCCACAAGCCTGGATTTTGCAGATGAAACTATGCCAAATCTGTTTCCCTGGGGAGCTGACTTGAGACAAGGACCCTTGTTCAGTGAGCCTCCGCTGAAGGCTTTGGAGTATGAATCTCACCCCAAACTCAGGGGAGCAAGAAGTAGGATTTTATTTTTCTATAACTGAACCCAACTTCCACAGAAGCCTCATTCTGCTGAGGTTCTGTATGCTTCCCCTGGTGTGAAGTCCAAGTTCAGAAGGTAACATTGGACTGAGGCCCCTTGAGAACCCTCCAGAAGTTCCATCCTCAACAGCCCCCTCAACTCTGCCCCCGCCTGGGGAGTCCTCTCCAGCCTCCTCCCTCCCTCCCTCCCAAACCCTTCTCTCTGCCCCAAACCCTTCTCTCTCCCCCAAATCTTTTCAGTCAAAAGTTGTAAACAAAAAAAAAAAAAAAAAAAAGTTGTGAACCGAGGTGGGGCAAATGTGGCCCATGGAATTAGCTTGAATTCTAAAATTTTAACTTAATCAGCAATAGTTACAAATTAAGAAATCCCACATAAAAATCCATATTTTTCTGCTTCTCAGGAAAGATTAGATGATCTGTCCTTCAGTTCCCCTGGTAACAACTTGCTGAAGCAAGAAGGAGCTGCCCCCTTTGGTAGACCAGTTGGCTGTGGTCCTTCCTGTGGTCTAGCTGGCCTCCAGCCTGCTTCTCTCAGCTTCCTCACCTGCCTGGTGCCAGGGCTTTTGTCTTTGCTGCCCCTGGGCTTCCTTAACGACTCAGGACAGCAGCTTTGGGAATTAAGCCTGCTTTTCACTTCTCTTGCCGAGGAAATGGTGGGGAAGAGGTTGGTGGCGGTGAGAGGGAAATGCCAAGAGAGAAAGTTCCTTGAGCTGGGTCATGAAGGCTGGGTAGCAGTTGGAAAGTATTGATAGAAAGGAGAGAGGGCATCCCAGCAGATGAACCCACCTGGGCAAAGGCTGTCCCCACTGGGACAGAGTGAGGGGACCTGTCTGATTAAAGCATGGGATTGAGTTTATGGAGCAGTGGGGGAAAGGCTGGATGGGAAAATAGGGGCAGATGACAGACAGCAACCTTGACCCACCCAGATCTCAAGCCTGTGGGCAGCCAGAGACAAAAAATTCATGGCTTCTCCAAGTGTTTTGTGTTTCTGAACAACATAAACGGGAAGCAAGTGGGTTCACACCAAACTATCCTCTGCACCCAGGTCTGCACCAACCCAAAAGGCAATTCAGCTCTACCAGCAATTCTGGCTAATGTTTAGTTCAAGGCTCTGTGTCAGGCACAAGGAAGAGCGGGGTACAAGGAAGGCCAACAGTGGTGGTTAGAAAACATATGTGCAAGCTCTTGAACATTCCTCACATCAAACGGCGAATTCCAACTCCCCTTCCCTTGTATTTGGGTCACCTTTAGTTACGCGATTCTATTCAGTAAAATACAGTGGGGGTGACACTGTGTGACTTCTGAGGCCAGGTCATAAAAGGAATACAGCTTCCTCCTGTCTGGCTCTCTCTCTCTCTCTCTCTCTATCTCTCTACCACCCTGCTGTGAGGAGGCCCAGGCCATACAGAAGGAGGCCAACTGTGGGTCAACAGCCCCAGCTGTGGTCCCACCCAAAGCCAGTATCAACCACCAGAGTGTGACTGAGAGTCCTTCAGACAATTCTTGCCCTGCCCCAGCTATCACCATAAAGGTGAGCAAAACATAAGTTTCGGGATGGTTTGCCGCGCAGTAACAGGTAGGTGGGCACAAATACGCAGACCCAGTCCTCGGGGGACAGAGAAGCCCATCTCAGGACAACACGCAGCCAAGTACAATATCTGGCACATCCTAAATGCTCCCTTAGCTGCCAGATGTTTATTCTGTTTGTTTTCAGATGGAACAAGTCAGTTCTGAACTGGGTTTCAAACACTGTGGACACACAGACTGATGGATGTGCAGTCCAGGCAGGGGCAGGGAAGGAAGGTCCTGCAGGGGTGAAGGCATTAGTGCCACACCTTGGAGTATGAGGAAGAGAATTTCAGGAGCAAAGGGCAGTACAGATCACAGACACTGGGAGCTGGAAGGGGCCTTGGAGCCCCCAGTCAATCCCGGGATCCTTGGTTCAGGACTGGTGGTGAGGACCCCAGAACCCACGTCTCCAGGGCCGTATTCTGGGTGCCTCCCCTCTGCAGGCTGCCTGCATGCTGTTTCAGCCTGGGCATCCATGACCACAGTTCTCTCCCTGACAGGTGTGAGGGCTTTGTTTGTTAGCTGGACCTGGTCAGTGAACTGATTGTTTTAACTGTGTGCTCTGCACTCCTTATCTCTTTTTTTTTTTTTTTTTTTGCGGTACGCGGGCCTCTCACTGCTGTGGAGCACAGGCTCCGGATGCGCAGGCTCACAGGCCCAGCTGCTCCGTGGCATGTGGGAGCTTCCCAGACCGGAGCACGAACCCATGTCCCCTGCATCGGCAGGCGGACTCCCAACCACTGTGCCACCGGGGAAGCCCCCTTATCTCTTATACTTATCTCATTCCCCACCTTGACCCCTGCAGGGCCCAGCAATTTCTATTACCTACCCAGTGCTTCATCAGCCCTGGAGTAAATAACTCAGACTTCATCAGGCCCTCATTGATGAACACTTTCCTCTTGTCCTCCTGCCAACATCGGGGCTGGGTCTCCACCCGCCTTCCCTGTGAGATTGTGGCTTAGCAGGTACAACTTGAGAACCAACTTCCCAGATGAACAGCTATTTATCGTGTTTTTTAAGTTACAAAGGCAAGGTAACTACGTTGCAGAAAATGTTAGAAAATCAAGAAGAAAAATTATTCATGATTCCACCACCCCGCCCTGCCAGCTCATCAAGCTCATCTTTGTGTATTTTCCCCCCAAACCTACACCTTTTTTTTTAAACCTGTTAGAGTCATATTTTACATTTAATTATGAATCCTGAGTTTTCCATTTAATGTTGTAGCACATACTTTTGTCATAAGTTTCTTTCCTAATGAACACGTAGCAGCATTGAGCAGCTGAACCACATTACTCCACTGTTTGGCATTTAGGTGGTTTCCAGCTTTTCCCTGCAGTAAACTTCTTCCTGCCTAGAGATTTGCCCCAAAGCAGAATTAGTTTCCAGGACAGATTCCTGGAAGAGAAATGACTGGGTCAGAGGTGTGGAATTGTATGGTTTTGGATATGCATCCCTCGTCAAATTATCACAGTGACTTTTAAAAATCTTGAATTGTGATTATTATAGTTGATGTTGTTGTTATTATGAACATATTAGTAGATCAATGTAGAAAATCTGGAAATGTTGAAAGAAGCAAATCAAAATCACCCATATTTCACCCAGCTAAAGATAATCATTATCAGTAACATATTGGTATATTCCTTTACTATATTTGTTTTTCTTTATGTAACTTTAGGGTTTTTTTGGCATGTGTGAATTAACATAATTCTGATGATACTCGAAATAAACTGGAGATTACAATTTTACTTGAGCATTACAGCTAAGCATTTTCCAGTTTATTGCACACTCTTCATAAATATCAAGTTTAAGAAATACATAATTTCCCACTGGATAGATGTATCCTCATTTACTTGCCCATTATCCTATTTGGGGACACTTAAGCTGATACCAAATTTTGGCTTTTAAAAACATTTGTCATGAATAAATTTGCAAATTACGATTTAAAAAGCAATTTGTAAGTTAGGGAAATCGAAAAATTATGGAAACTCATGACAGAAGAGTTGACTAATTGGTCTTGGTTGTGGAAAAGATTAATTTAAAAACTTTCCTATCTAAAAAAAAAAAAAATGGTTCTGAAGAACCTAGGGGCAGGACAGGAATAAAGACACAGACGTAGAAAATGGACTTGAGGACACAGGAAGTGGGAAGGGTAAGCTGGGATGAACTGAAAGAGTGGCATGGACTTATATATACTACCAAATGTAAAATAGATAGCTAGTGGGAAGCAAGTGCATAGCACAGGGAGATCAGCTTGGTGATTTGTCACCACCTAGAGGGGTGGGTGGGATAGGGAGGGTGGGAGGGAGACGCAAGAGGGAGGACATATGGGGATATATGTATATGTGTAACTGATTTACTTTGTTATAAAGCAGGAACTAACACACCATTGTAAAGCAATTATACTCCAATAAAGATGTTAAAAAAAAAAAACTTTCCTAGACTCATGACTGGAATTTAAATAACCACGGGTGTTTCTGTTTTGTTTCATTTTTGACAATCAAAGCAAACCCAGAGGAAAGAACAGTGATTGGGAGTCGGGACACCTGGTTTTCTGATGGCTTTGCCTCTTGCTGTGTGACCTTGGGCAAGTCACACAGCCCCTCGGGACTGGATAAAATGAGCAAACTAGATGGTGCTGGCCCTGGTGCCCTCAACCCGGGCTGGTTCTCTGTCCTGCACCCACACCTTTGTAAACAGCGCCTTCCTTGCTCACCAGGTTTGAGTTGCCACCTGTTTCCTGCCCCCTGAGTAACAGAGCAGCCTGGGGACATGCATTGTATAGTCTGCAGGCCTCAGGGTGGGCTGGCAGCAGTGCCCTAGAGCAGAAGTGTTTGATTAAGCATTGAAAACGACTGGGGACTTCCCCGGTGGTCCAGTGGTTAAGACTCTGCGCTCCAGATGCTCCCGGGTTCAATCCCTGGTCAGGGAACTAGATCCCGCATGATGCGACTAAAGATCCCACGTGCCACAACTAAAAGATCCTGCATGCTGCAACTAAGACCCGGCACAGCCAAATATATAAATAAATATTTAAAAAAATTTTTTTTGAAAAGAATAATCTAGTGAAGTGGTTTAAAACAAAACGAAACGATTGATGTTGCTTCCTATGTACAGACACACTAAGATAATCAAGACTCTTGTTAGGATGAAAGAAAAAAAATCCCAAGGGCTAGAACAAGGTGATAATATGCTATTATTTGTATAAAAATAAAATATAGGGCCAGATACACATATGAAAAATATATATGGAGCTCGGGACCCAGAGAGCAGCAAAGGGCTACACAATGACCAGTGGCAATCACGAAAAGTGTGGATGCTTGTTCCCTAGATAATCACTTTATTTTACACATGGGTAAGAGTTTGCTCACTGAAGAGGCCACCTGGTGAATGACACAGACATGGTTGGATGAAGTGAAGCCAGTTTCCCCAAACACTTCCTGGGTCCCCAGGCTGACCTGTGGCTGAGACCTCACCCGCCACCCCATCACCCCTGACCCCTGCTCAGCCCCATCAACAGACCAGCAAGGACAGAGCCCTCAGAAGCTAAAAAGAGAGATGGAAGGAGAGTGAAGGGACAGGGATACAGAGGGAAGGGAGTGAGAAAAAGAAAGAGTGGCCATCTTCTGAACAACCAGGAAGATCTTGGCAAAGTTCTGATGATGTTCCATTTAGAATGAGCCTTTAAAAAATGATATTCTTTAAAGTAGCCTGCCTCTCGGATGTCTTTCTGTCTCTTAGCAACTCAGAAAGGCAAAGGACTGTCCTGCCTGGGATGGGACCTGAGGTCCCAGATGGCCCTGCCTCCAGTCCCAGCTCTGTCCTTTCAGCACAGCAACAGGTGGCCAGACCCTGACAGCCACCAGCCTCCAGGAGCGCTGGGCACCAGAACCCCCGAGAGCTCACCCCCTGAAATGAGCCACTCCAACAACCTGACAAGGCATTGAAGCGAAGCCGCTGAAAGTGTGAAGGCCCTGGGAGGGATGATAAGAAGGAGCAGAGTCAATATTTCCAGATGTCTTTTTTCTTATCTGTCGGGATTAATCTTTGGTGACAGAGCAATTAAATTGGATGGAACCCGTGGGGGAATGAATATGAAGCAAGACGTCCTGAATAATAAGGGGAGGAGGAGGAAACTGCGGAGATTGCATAGAGTGGACAGAGTCCTGCCCAAGGTGACGCACATGGCAGCAGGCAGCGGGGACCCTGGAAGACAACCAGTCGCCTGGGGCCTAAATGCCACTCACTGCTTTTGAATCTTCAGGCTGTTATTTTGCCAGGTTCCTCTGTTCTAGAGGCTGGGCTGGTTGGAAGAGAATCACTTTCTTGCTCTCTCCTCTCCACCTTCTGGCTGGGGTCAGTAACTCCGAGCAGCAGGCCAAGGCCAGCTTGACCACAGGCCGTGATTTATTACAGAAAATTTCTCTTCTGCCCTCCTACCAACTGCCTCCTGCCACCATTAGTACCCAAGCTAGTCAGTGTCTCCAAGCCTTTTTTATTCCTGAAAAATGACCCAGGAACCAAAGATAAAAATGTTGTCTTTCTAGTAATAGCCGATGTTTTAGAGTAGCTTACCAGGTGCCAGGCCCTGGGTTCAGTGCTTTACGTGTAATATCCCATCTGGTCCTCACAACAACCCTATCAAGTAGATGCAATTATTTATCCCCAGTTTACTGGTGAGGAAATGGACACAGAGAGGTTAACTGACTTGCCCAAGATCACACAGCAGGCTAGATTTCAAGCCAGGCAGTCTAGGAATGTGTTTCCTTAAGGACAATAGTGCACCTCATTAATGATAAAGCTGATCAGAGTACACAGCTTAGATCTGTGGCCAAGGGACTCCTTAATACCTAACTCTTAAGTTAAACTGGCCTAGCCAATCAGTCATGGCTGGCTGTGCCAAAAGCAGGTGGGGAGTGGGCCCTGGGGCACATCTCACAGAGGAAATCTGTACCCCAAACTGAAGAATACCTAAAATCAAGGAGGCAGGTCATCCAAGTAGGAAGAGGTGGGGTTTGGGGACCTGGCAGGCTGAGCTTCTTAATTCAGTTTCCACTTTTCACTGGTTCTGAAGAATATCTATAGATGTGCCATGAATACTGTATGTCCTCAAATCTCAAATACCATCAGTGTATCTGACACCATTATTGCAGGTACCTCTAAGAAGAAACATACTATTTTCTTATCTAATGATCTGTAAGATGCAACCCAACTTCAAAAATGTTAATATGTGAGAAAAAAAAATGAGTGTCTCTGAGTCAATGAAATATGGTAAAAGTTTCAAGGTGAAATAGGCTTGAGAAACCTTTGAGTTAATCAGGCCTCTTTATTGCCACTCTTGTCAGACCTTTTATTATGCTCATGTGAGCTCTGAGTCTCTAAGAAGGGGTAAGGAATGAACGTTTTCCACATGCATTGGTCCAAAGAACCTTTTCTACCAGAGTGTCCCAGAGAAAGGGCGATCTGTAGCACCAACTCAGAAAAACCTACTTTAAGGAAGAGAGGAGCATGTGGGAACTGAGGCCCAAACCCAGGAGTATTTAAATCTGAAGAGAAAAACATCAAACAGACATTGGAAGAAAAACCTCGGAAGAAGGCTTCGGGAGGGAACTGAGGTGAGGGCAAGGGAAGAAGAGATAAGAGAAACATAGGAGGTTGACTCTGAAAAAGAAATCCAAGCTCCACCCTAAATGAGAGGAATTGTAACTTTCCATCACCTAATGTGGGACTGAGCCTAGTGACCCCCTTCCAGAGAGTCCTGTATGGAAAAGTGGGGGCAGGGAGAGAAACCTGATGAGCACCACCCCAGCCACGTGATCAAGATTAATATCAACAGTGATAAGTCATGTTGATAGTTTGCACTCTTGATGAGATGTGGTGAAAATGTCATTACCTTGTGGTCTTCCTCCCCCAAACTCATAATCCCAGTCTAATCACGAGAAAAACATCAGACAATTCCCAATAGAGGGGCATCTTACTATATACCTGACTAGACTCCTCAACACTGTCAAGATCATCAAAAACAAGGAAAGGGAGAGAGACTGTATCAGCCAAGAGGAGCCTAAGAGACATGATAACTAATTGTAATGCGGGATCCTGGATCCTTAGTAAAAACTAGGGATGTCTGAATATGGACTTTAGTTAATAATAATGTGTTGGTATTGCTCCATTAATTGTAACACACGTACCACACTAATATAAGATATTAATAGGGGAAACTGTCGTGGGGGGGTACATGGGAATTCGCCGTACTATCTGCTCAATTTTTCTGTGAATCTAAAACTGTTCTAAAAAATAAAGCCTATTAATAAAAGAAAAGAAAGAAGGAAAGAATCCAAAGAGACAATTATCTGTCCTGTGGGGAAAAAAAGAAAAGGTAATGTTGCTTGAATTTAACTGGAAATCACCCATCCTGACACGGACATTTTGTGGTTCAGGCAAATCTTCCAGCTGATTTGTCGGGAGTCCATGGAGGAAAATGAACTAGAGGGTGGTCATGAACATGACCATGTTTTCTGATCCCCAAATCCATTCAGGTGACCTGAAGATGGGAATCAGGACTCTTGTAGAAAATCTAAGATAGACAGTTGGGTGTATTTATTACTCAAGTGGAAAAGAAACAGAAAGCCTACCAATATAGTAGTGGAAGACTTCAACCTGGCCGAGAACAGCTGCAGAAATGTGATGAGAATGGGGAAAAGCAAATTAACATTTAAGAAAGGGAACTGGTTTGGGTTCTCAAGTATTTAACCCAACTAGACCTTGTTCCTGGTAAATGCTCAATAAATATATATTGCTTACTGTTGGTTTCATTCCTCCACAAATATTTTTGAAATAGTTGTAAACACTGAGCTAAGGTCTGGGGAGATCACCCAGATAAATAAAATGGGGTTCTTGCCAGCCACTTAACCAGAAACTCTGTGTTTCATCAACTGCAAGGCACATGTCTTAAAAACTTTTAACATCTCTGTAACTGGGGCACGTCTCATAGTCGTTGCCCACCAGTGGCAGCGCGGCCATCATGACTGGACACACTCACACTTGACCATCACTGTTCATAATGCATCACCTTCCATTGCATTATATGCATGGTTGGTTCTACGCATACGGGGTCTAACTATCATTTAAAATATCGTCAAAAAGATGACAATATAATTCACCGTGGAAACAAACAGTTGGCATGGGCACAGGAAGGCATGGAAACAGGGCAGTGGGACACAAATGTAACAGCCCAGTAGCAATTATCTGCCTTTAGAGGAATGACTACAATTCCATATTTTCTTGCAAAGCTATAACCAAGTGCTTACAGGACTTAAGAAAGGACGTAGAAGAAACAGAATTCCATTAAGCTGTTTTGTCACTGAGAAGTGTGCAAAAGGATGGCAGACCACACAGCAAGCAACAACGCAAGGGAGTGTAGAGGAAACTGAGTCCCAGGTATTGATGAAGGCAATGTGACACCTGAACCACAAAAGCCGGTGTGAGCGATGCCCCTGCAACAAGGGCTGCCCAAACATCCATTCGCCAGCAACCGCTGACTTTGACTGAACTTCTACAATTCAGCCGAGGAAAGAATAAAACTATGAGGTTAGTGGAAAAGGAAAACACTACCTTGGTATTCTATGGCTGGCAATGTGCCATAGGTGAATTCTCAGCATTTTTTCTTTCTTGGTTGCACAGAAACAATAATGTTTCTTACCATGGGTGCTATCTTTGATTTGCTGAAATCTATTATCTGTATTGAAGGAAGAAAAGGAACTGTCTTCATGTAGGAAAGGTTACCTGCATGATAAGGTTAGTCCTGAGGAATCTAAAGGTATCAGAACTGAGGTAACACAGTGGGCATCAGTAGTTGCTAATGTTACAAAAAGGAGACAATTGGTGCCTCCTGACAGAGGCCCACAGCCCCACCCGTGCAGTGGCCCTGCTGAAAAAATCAAGCATGAGGCAGATCAGGCCTCGAGATCCAGTTTAAAGGAACCGCAGAGGGCAAAGGAATAGGATAAATGGCCCAGTTTCTTCAACAAATAAATCTTGAGAAAAAATTAAGAGACGGGGGAATCTACTGATTAAAATGAATTTGAAAGACATACCATGAACTTAATGGTTCACTTCCAAGGAACAGAGCAGGGAAAGGGGGAGATAGTAACTTTAGGACGGAGAAGCCGAGAGACACCACTTATCCCAGAAATGAAGGTGAGCATCACCAGTGGTGTCCTGTGGATGTCACCCACCCCTGATGGGATGCGATGAAGTGCTCTGCCTCTGTGCTGTCCTTACCAAAATCCATATCCCCAGTCTAATCATGAGACAAACATCAGACAAACCCAGACTGGGGAACCCTCTAGAGGATACCCGGCCAGCACTCCTGAAGACTGTCAAGGTCATGAAAAATGAAAAACTGAGAAAACGTCACAGAGCAGAGGAGTCTAAGAAGACATGATGACTAAATGCAATGTGGTATCCAAGATGGAATCTTGTAACAGAAAAAGGATATTAGTGCGGAAACTGGTGAAATCCAAGTAAAGTCTAGAGTTTAGTTAATAGTAAAGTACCAGTGTCAATTTCTTAGTTTTGACCAATCTCTCATGTTATGGAAGATATTAACATTAGAGGTACCTGGGTGAAGAGTACATGGGATGTCTCTGTACTGACTTTGCCACTTAAATATAAAATTATTCCAAACTAAACAGGTTATTTTATTTTAAAAAAAGGCATACCAGGGCTTCCTTGGTGGCGCAGTGGTTGAGAGTCTGCCTGCCGATGCAGGGGACACGGGTTCGTGCCCCGGTCCGGGAGGATCCCACATGTCACAGAGCGGCTGGGCCCGTGAGCCATAGCTGCTGAGCCTGTGCTTCCAGAGCCTGTGCTCCGCAACGGGAGAGGCCACAACAGTGAGAGGCCCGCGTACCGCAAAAAAAAAGAAAAAAAAAAGGCATACCAATCAATTGCAATACAGGAAGGATGTTTTGATTTTGATTCAAACAACTAAACTATTAAAAATGATTTTAATGAGACAACTGTAAATTTGAACACTGACTAGATATTTGATGCTATTATGGCATCATCATCCATTTACTTGTAGGTGTGGTGATGGTTTTGTTGTTACCATATGATCAAGCAATTTTGCTCTGGGTACATAAATAAAAGGACTGAAAGGAGGGATTCAGATAGATACTTGTACACCCATGTTCATAGCAGCATTATTCACTATAACTAAAAGGTGAAAACAATCCAAATGTCCATTGATGGATGAACAGATAAACAAAATGTGGTATATCCATACAATGGAATATTATTCAGCCTTAAAAAGGAAGGAAATTCTGACACATGCTACAAAATGGATAAACCTTGGAGACATTATGCTAAGTGAAATAAGCCAGACACAAAAAGACAAATATTGTATGTTTTCATTTATATGAGATACCTAAAATAATAAAGTCATAGAGACAGAAAGTAGAATAATGGTTGCTCAGGGGACGGGGTGTGGTGGTGGTGAAGGGAGAATGGAGAGAGGTTGTTTAATGAATACAGAGTTTCAATGTGGGAAGATCAGGAAGTTCCGGAGGTGGATGGTGATGGTTACACAACAAGTGCAACCTGAGCCACCTGAGGATATGGATTGGATTCTCAGCCCCATTAAGTGGGGTGGGAGGGCACTGCAGGCAAAGGCAGTGACCAATGGCTTTGGTGTTGTTGGGTTAGCCCTGTCTTTAAGCCCGTCCAGCTCCCAAGCCAGTTCTGGACTAGGGAAGTCTCAGAACCTCAGCCCACACCCCTTCCCCATCCTCTCCTCCTTCTGAAACCATCTTCCTGTCACCAGGCCTGGTGTGACCATGGGGAGGGGCATTGGCCATTCTGAGGAGAAACATTTCAGCAGAGCAGTGGGGGTGGAAGCCAAGCTGCCAAGGTCAGAGGCGGGTGGTAGTGTGGTGAGTGGGTGGTGGGCATGAGGATGCCAGCAGAGTTGGACCAGGTTTTTTTTTTTTTTTTTTTTTTTGCGGTACGCGGGCCTCTCACTGTTGTGGCCTCTCCCATTGTGGAGCACAGGCTCCAGATGTGCAGGCTCAGTGGCCATGGCTCACGGGCCCAGCCGCTCCATGGCATGCAGGCATGAGGGATCTTCCCAGACCGGGGCATGAACCCGTGTACCCTGCATTGGCAGGCGGACTCTCAACCACTGCGCCACCAGGGAAGCCCTGGACCAGTTTTTTTAGGAAGGAGAGCTCACAGACTCCTGGCTGGACACCTGGCTTCCGCTCTGAAGGTCACTTGCTGTGTGCCTTGACGGTGTCACATCCCGTCTCTGTGACTCCATCCAACAGGAGGTGACAACCAGATGAGCTCCAAGGCTCCAGCTCAGTGGTTATGACTCAGTTCCCTCTCCCGGGGGAAGAACATCTCTGAAGGCATTCTGAAGACCGTTTTCCTCCCACACTCCAAGTGAAAATATAGGAAAGAAAGAAACAAGGCTGGCAAGCACAGGCCTGACATGGGTATGGGTCATATCCGAGGGCGGTGCTCTCCAGGGAGGGCAGGGTCTGGCTTTCTTCACCCTGCGGGCAAGAGACTTACAGGGAGCTGGCTGCACAGGCTTAAAAAGGGAGGAGAGGAGAGCTCTGTCTCCTGCTTCACGTTTCCTCTTTCCTCCCCTGTCATTTTACCGTGACCTCCTAGGTGCCATGATTTGGGGAGGTGATGAAGTGCGGATTCCTTGGCTTCAGGTAACTTTGGGGTGAGCACAGAAGGTGCTTGGCGGCCTGCTGGCGAGTTCCTGAGTCACACAGATGCACGTTCACACAGCCCTGGTCCGCAGCATGACTAGTTGCTCCTTGAGGATTTTCCTTGTCTTACTCATCCCAGGACTGAAATTGTATCACATGGTTCCCTCTTGGGCAAATTACTTGGCAAACTGGGCTTCCCTGGTGGTGCAGTGGATAAGAATCTGCCTGCCAATGCAGGGGACACGGGTTCGAGCCCTGGTCTGGGAAGATCCCACATGCCATGGAGCAATGAAGCCCACGCGCCACAACTACTGAGCCTGCACTCTAGAGTCCGCGAGCCACAACTACTGAAGCCCGCGTGCCTGGAGCCCGTGCTCTGCAATGAGAAGCCACCGCAATGAGAAGTGTGCGCACCGCAACGAAGAGTAGCCCCCACTCGCCGCAACTAGAGAAAGCCTGAGCACAGCAACAAAGATCCACCGCAGCCAAAAATAAATAAATTAAATAAATTAATTTTTAAAAATTACTTGGCAAACTAGGAACACCTATCTCATCCCCAGACCACAGCCAACTCCTCTGTTTCAAGGCTCACAAAGGGGCCTCTGCCCAAACTGTGACTGGGAGGTTTTCTCCTTGAAACAGTGGTTGGCATTACAGTGACAGTAAGGGCTGTTTGTGCACCGAAAGAATCTCCCCGTTGTTAACTTGCTTAATCCCCTGGAAAGCAAAGTCTCAGAGAAGCTGCCTGATGCAGACAGATGTTCTTTCCACCCCTCTGTTCAAACCAGATGAAGTCCTGGCCCACCAGACACTGGCCAGTCCCACAAGGCCAGGGTCTCTGCCAGACACCTGGCATGGGCCACAATGGCCTCTTTCTGGAAGCCAGGGGCCCACCCCTTTTTAAAATGAACACTTGGCATTCATCTTTTCAGGGTCCCAAGTTACAAGGAGCTCCCCAGGCTCAGCTGGCCGGGTTAGCAGGGCCATCCACGCATTCATTGGCTTGATGAATCCATTCATTCCCCAACTATCTGCTGAGCAGTGACTACGTACCAAGCACTGTTTTCAGCACTGGGAACATCCAGATGAGTAAAGACGAGACAACTTCCTGTCCTGGGGAACTGACGCTTTCGTGCTTGAATGAGATCATGAAGAAGTTGGTCTCCAGACCTCTCTTTCCAGAGTCCTCCCCTCCGCCCCCACCAAGCTGATACCCTCTCCTGTCATACCAACCCCCATAGCAAAGGCAAACTCAGCCACCTTTATTATGCATTTACTATGTGCCAAGCACTGTGCTAAACCTGTTACATATATTATCTCATTAATCTCTACAGCACTTTCTGAAGGACGTCCTCTCATAGCCCCAATTTGCAGGTGAGGAAACTGAGGCATATATAGAGTTGCACAAGCTGGTAGGTTGCAGAGCCTGTATTTGAATCCAGGACATCTGACTGCAGAATCGCATTGTTAGTCATTGAGCCATTCCACCTCTCTCATTTAGGTCAAATTCCTTTTTGCAGTGAATCACTTGGGTCTGCTTTCCCTTAACATTCCACGGCACCGGAAAAATATCCTGTGCTTGCCTAAGGATGAGGTTCCATTACAGGGGACTGGAAGCCCCAAATCACAGAAGCTTAAAAAAAAGTTTATTCCTCAGGGCTGCTGTGTCACTCCACGGTGCCAGCTCCTTGTCTCTGGTTGCTCAGCCGCGTGTGGCCCGAGTGCATCTGAAGAGCATGGGTATGCTGAGGTGTGGAGTAGGCACATCTTGGCCAAACACTGTTATTATTTGAGGATCTCATCAACAAATGTAATGACTCCATTTGATTTTATTCTGTGCAATGGTTCGCTCAGGAGGGACTTCCACAATCCTTGGCCATACATTTTACAACTTGACTCAATCTGGTCTCCAGTTTCTCTAAGCCTAGTGCACATCAACCTGGAAATTCCTTACCTCTCCCTTGAGCTGGATCTTGCGCTTCTTGTGTCCAGAGGCAAATACATCATAAAGATAAGAAAGCTCAAATATCACTGTGCAGCCCTTCCAAAGGCATGTGCTCATCTGGTCATGTTTCTTGTAAAATTTGCAAAGGCATGTATTTCAACTGCAAAGAGTTTTCCCCCACCTCCCCTCTATCCCACCTCCCCTGATGCAATGCAGGATTGAGTGGCTATGGGCATTTTGGGATCTGGCTAAGGAGAAGTTGAATTGGAGATACATTTAATTGGGGGTTGCTAGGATATCTTTACATAATGCACGGTCACTTTCGTGTCGTTGCTTGCCCTCATGCTGTAGTAGCGGCTTCCAGGAATACTCCTCCCATCCACTGGGCTGACTCATCAGGTGAGGTGACCAAAAGGAGCAAGGTCAGAGATGGTATTATATTATGAATGTGTCCTACAGTGCCCAACCAGAAGTATGTGGATAGTGGAGGAGGAGGAATCAAAGAAGCTAGTCTGGAAAATTCTTCCAATTATCAAAACTAAAATTTGAAGCAGAACATGCAGTTCTCATCATGTCTTATCAAAAATGAAGGTTTCTATTTTCTGTCAGAAATAAATGGATAATGCAGCATATAAAATTATAAATGTCCCACACTATTTTGGTCTTTAATAAGAATCACACATATAGAATTTGTAAGAATTCCTGTATTTGTAGGGCACAACACTGTAATGTTTCTATAAACACTGAGTATTTCTGTGTGAATTCATATGTCTAAGGTGTGCCAACAAATAAAGATTGCATCTTACCTTATCCGATGCATCTTGATGAAATCTGGAAGTTCCAGAACAGATAGTACACACATCAGTGAAGCAAAATGAACTGAAGAAATGAATGAATGAATGATATAGAGCTGTACCAGTGAGTTAATTGTGAAGACATCACTTTTTTTTTTTTTGTAACATTTGGGGTATTTTTCAATTTTTTCAAGTTTGTGATTTGTTGTCATTTCTTTACTTATTCTAAATAAATAATCATTTTCCCCACTTGATTTTCTATTTGTAATTCTGTATTCTTTTTCTTAAGGTCATTAAGTTCAGCCCCACACACCTGCATTCACTCCTCTCTGTGTCTCATGCATTTCTTGTTTTAATAGAACACATCCTCCAGTATTTTCCTGAGAAAGGTGTGTGGGAGTTTGTTGTTTGGAGGTTTTGTTGGTTTTGTTTTTGTTTTAGATTTTGAATGTCTACATCAGAACCTTACCACTTAACTGGTAATTTGGCTGGGTATAGAATTCTTAGTTGGAAGCTATTATACCTTCAGAATTTGGAAGGTATTGCTTCATTGTCTTCCAGCTTCTAGTGTTGCTGTTGGGAAATGCAAAGCCATTTTGATTTTCATTTCTTCTCATGAGACCCTGGAAATTATCTGGAAATCATAAAATGTTCTCTTCATTCATAGGTTCCTGAAATTTCACTGTGATGTACCTTGATGTGAGCCTATTTTATCCATTGTGCTGGATGCTCCATGAGTCTTTAAATCTGAAAACTCATGTCATTTGGGCCTGGGAAATTTCTTGAATTATATTATTGATGATGTCGTCTCTATTTCATCTGCTCTCTCTTTCTAGGAAACCCATTATTCAGATGTTGGATCTCCAGAACTGGACCTCTAATTACCTTAATTTTTCTCTCCTATTTTTTATCTTTATCTTTTTGCTTTACTTTCTGGGAAATCTTCCAACTTTTCTATTTATTTTTTAATGTCTACTATAGTTTTAAAATTTTTCTAAGAACTCTTCTGTGAGTCCCTGAATATTCATTTTTTATAAAATCCTGTTCCTACTGCATAGATACAATGTTATCTGCTACCTTTCTAAAGAAGTTAGTAATTGTTTTGCTTTGATTTGTTTTGTTTTATTCTCCTTATATAGTCTCTCTTCTCCAAGTTGCTTTTTTCTGTTTAGTTAGTTGGTTGATTTTGACTCTATCATGTTAGATGCTTTCCTCAGATGTCTTGAAATCCTACCCCCTGGTCATATTTAAATGTGAGAGATCAAAAAGCTGAATTGGTGGGGCTTACCAACTGGAAACATCATTGTAGCAATATGGTCAGCCTATTGATGGGGATAAACATCTGTATCTTTAGGTCTTTCCCCTTGAGCTGGTCAGATTCTCCAGAAGAAGACTCTTTCTATCTCCAGAATGGACTGAGACTATTGCAATCTGGGAGGCAAGTTGGGGTCTGTCGGCTAGGGAGCTCAGCATAGAGAATGCATATGTTCCTTTTATCTACCTATTTTTCAGAATGTTTCCTAGGCCTTCAGCTATGCCTGGCACTCCTCAGCCCAGCTCCCTCAGTTTTAACCTCTTCAGAAAACAATGCTTCAGACTTCTGCTGAGGGACAGTTGCCCAGCCAGAAGGAATGGAGTACAGTTTCCAGAGATCTAACTATAGTGTTTTTCAAACAGCTTTCTCCCGGGCTTGTTTTAGCCTCTCCTTCACCCTCCCATTCCAGAATACCTTGTGCTGCCAGTTCCTTAGGGTTGGTTTATTGCTTTGTTTTGTTTTGTTTTTGTTTCTTTTTGAGAATTCTATCATATAAATCATGCTACTTCTCAATTTTCCCCATTACTGGCTTACAGTTACCACTTGTCCATCTGCTTTCCAGCTTCCAAGAGGATCCTGCTGTTGTCTTCTGTCTGTTCTCGCTGTCTTTGTAGGCTTATGTCTTTTTTTTTTTAATTCCTGTTTTGTAGTTTTTGTAGGGTTTCCAGAGGGGTCAAAATTAGATAGAATAGTCTGTTTTAAAACTCATCTTTCAATGTCATTTTTCTCTGGCAACAGACTGCAGCTGCCTGGATTTCTGCCAGTTCAGAAATAACCATTTAAAATTGACTCCTTCCATTCAGCCAAGTTTGTAAAGACAAGACATTTCCAAAATTTGGCAATGCTTTGATTACACTCTACTCCAAGAACCAAGCTATTACCTCAAGACATCTTGAATTCAACTATGTAGCTGGGTTGTCATGCAAAGGATGCTGAAGTGCCTCCCCACTTTCCTCATCTCTTTCTCTTTGCTGCCATTATCTGGAAGCATCACTAATCCTTCACATCTGAGAATTATTGACTCATGTCATTTACAGAAAGTTAGTTTCACCCTCCCAGGGAGACCAGTTAAGCAAACTTCAGAAAATTATACAGTAAAGAAATTACTTGTTCCTTAGGCTTAAAGTTGTCACAAAATATTTCCAGTATTTTCAATTCAACATGTTGCCATTATCATCATCATCATCACCATATGTGGAAAACAATGGTGTTATGGATGCTAGGAAAAGATGCTGGGGTATATATGCCTGCTTAGAATTAGGAAAACAGACAAAATCTGCTTTACTCTCCTGTTACCATAAACATATTTGAAAGATGTTTAGATTTTCTGAAAATTTCTTTCTCTTGATGAAGCTGCCCTCAATTCCTTGGGGAGCACCAAAAGCTTTACTACTTTTCTCATCCTCTTCCTTCCCTCTAGGCCTCAGTTTCCCCATCTGTCTGCCTGAGGCAGAAAGTGAACTGGAAGGTAAACTCTGATGTTCCCCCCAGCTCACAGTCCAGGCCCTGCCATAGATGGAAGGGTGGGGGCAGTCATGTCCGCAGCCTGGACATCCCTGCCTCCCTCGTGGACTGTGGGCAGAGTTTGCTTTATTCTCATCATTGAAGATACACATAAGGAGGGGATGAAGCTCCTAAGAGATGGTTTCTCAGCCCTGCTCCCAATGAGTGTAGCGACAGCCTGGAGAAGCTCAGTTCCCCCAAGAATCAAACAAAAGTGGGAGCTGAACGTAGACCAATGCTTTTTCATGTGTTCTTCTTCCAGGTTGTTCTGGGTGACCCTGGCCCAGCCTCTGGCTGCCCACTGGCACAGACAGACCCAGGGGGGCCCTTGGAGTCATTTTGGCAGAACCTTGGTCTGCTAGCTGAGAGTCCCTGAACCATCCACTGCCTCTCCTTGTGGCCCTGTGACCCTGGACATGGTGTGTGGTCTGCAGGGGGTAAGGAGAATCTATAGGACCTGGGAAACCAGAGAAATATGGCACACCAGCAGCTGGGAGGAGGAAAAGATACCCAGCGCCATTGATTTACAGCCCAACGACTGGAGTAAATGCCTCACGCTAGTACCATACATACTATTCACAACTCAAGGAAGGGGCCTCTGTGGACCTGTTCAGGTTTCTTCTCTTGGCCCTCTGCAGCCTCATGCATTTATTCACTCATTCATTCACTCTTCAAAAATGTAACAAAGCAACCCCGTTTGTGGAAACCCCTTCAGGGGCTATCAAATCCTGCCTCCATAAATTACTAACTGGCCTGGTGACCTTGGGCAGGTTGAGTGACTCAGTAAATGTTTCAACTGTTACATGGAAGGGTTGCTGTGAGCACTAGAAATACCGTCTGTGAAGTGCCTGGAGCTGGCTTCAGGCTCACAGTTTTGCAAAGAATAGCTGTAGCACCGGCGTTAAAGTCCAGCAAGCCTCCAGCCCAAATGAGGAAGCAGAGGCAGAAGCCAGGACTTGATGATCCACAGACATGATCCCCCGGAAAAATGCGCGGCACAGTGACCTCCTTTGTCGCCCGGAAAGTAAAAGGAGGCCTGACTGGGTTCCCCAAGGGCGACCTTCGCGCCTGTAGACAAAGTCTTGAGAGAGGCGCCAGCTAGGCCTCGGAAGGTGGCTACAGGTCCCACTGCTCTGGACGAGAGAGGCGGGTGTAGAGGCAGGAAGGGGAGGAGGAAAGGGAGGAGGGGACTGACCCAGCCAGCTAGGGCTCCCGCGGCGCTAGGCGGAGCCAGGGCCAGTCCGGCCCCCGCTCAGGTGAGCGAGACGGGACGGAACTGACAGAAGCCCGTGCCAGGGTCGGGCCCGCGCCCGCCGCTCCGAATCACGGGCTACATTCGCTTTCTCCGCCGAGACCGAGGCGCCACGGAACCATGGCCGGCCTGAACTGCAGGGTCACGGTCGGACTGCTGGGGGTCCTGCTTTTGGGCGCTGCACGCCTGGCCCGCGGATGGGGTGAGTGCGGCGCTGCCAGTGCGCGGAGCGCTGAGGGGGCACTGGGCTTTGAGGGTCTACACCGCCCGCCACGGTGGGGCGGGGGCGGCGCGGGCGGGGGGCACAGACGGCTGGGGCCCCACGGAAGCCCGGCTCCGGGGCGTGCCGCGTCGGGAGTGGTGGCCGTACCCTCCTGCATTCCGCGCGACCTCGCCCAGGGCTCAGACCACGGCAAGTGGAGGTGTCCCGGAGCGGGGAGCACCGCGGTGGTCGGGGCCACAAGCCGGGCGCCGTCAGAGAAGGAGAGAAGGGCGCGCGGACGCCGGGCCCGGGAAACCTCGCTGAGGTGGCGCGCCGCGCGCTCGGGGGCTCTACCTGGATTATTGATGGCGCCGGGCTGGGCGTGAGGAGGGAACTTCACTCCCTGGCGCACCCTCTACCTCAGCGCCTGGGCCAGAGAGACGGGGCGAGAAAACGGTGGTTTGGCGCCACAACATCCCACCTTTTTTCTCACCTTTTCCCCTGTCCGTCCGCTCCTTTCTCGCTCTCCCGAAGTTTAGGAACATTAATCCAAAAATGAAAGCACTTCTGTGCCGCGGAGGCTCTACACGCCCCCGCCCCTCGCACCTGTGGGTAGTGGACTTGGACAGCGGAAGGGGGTCGGCAGAGGGGGCGGTCCACAGTTGTGTGGGAATTCCGAGTTCCGGTGGGGGGCAGGGACCGCCACATCCCAGCTACCTGGGCCTACGAGGAGGTGCCCTGTGGGCCCTGGAAGCATTAAAACCGTACTGGTCTCTTCATGTAAGAACTTGATTTGAGGCCTTTCCTGAGACTAGTACAACTTTTGTGTTTTTAAAAGAGCTATCCAGGAAGCGATTTGGGTTTTTGATTACCCTTTGCTGCATCTAAGGGGACGTTTGTGTTTGGCAGGCAGGTATATTAGAGGAAATTAAGTTAAAGAATCAATCTAAGCAGATGAGTTGAACTTGGGCGTTCCGGCAATTGCCATTATGACAAATCCGAGACTGGAAAGCTTCCTGGTTCTTTTCTCCAACAGCAGTGAGGTGACATATTGCTGCACAGAAGATGGGACGTTGAAAATATTTACTGTGTTTATTGTAATTTGGACTGAGTTTTCAAGACTCCCTTGAAGAAAAAGTCAGTTTAATAATAAAGAGTAGGGGCTTCCCTGGTGGCGCAGTGGTTGAGAGTCCGCCTGCCGATGCAGGGGACATGGGTTCGTGCCCCGGTCCGGGAGGATCCCACATGCCGC
>NW_021703780.1:60739509-60805991 GCF_005190385.1 Monodon monoceros | reverse complement strand
AAGGGGCTTCCCTGGTGGCGCAGTGGTTGAGAGTCCGCCTGCCGATGCAGGGGACATGGGTTCGTGCCCCGGTCCGGGAGGATCCCACATGCCGCGGAGCGGCTGGGCCCGTGAGCCATGGCCGCTGAGCCTGCGCTCTGCAACGGGAGAGGCCTCAACAGTGAGAGGCCCGCATACCGCAAAAAAAAAAAAAAAAAAAAGAATAAAGAGTAATTTAGCCAATGAAAGTAGGTGTACATGTATGTGTGAGGAAAAATAGTGTGCCCATCACACTTGAGAGCTGTCTTGAAACTCTGGGAATTGTCTGAGATGTTTCCGGTTGTCTGTGATAACAGTTGAGAACTCCTCCAGTAAGAGTATGGTGTAAATCAAGGCATCAGTGCATTACTGACAACTATGACAGCTTATCCTGAACTGGTTTGTGTTACATGTCTGATTCCTCCCTGTGGCCTGGAGAGGCTGCCATTTTGGTCTCCAGTGAGTCCAGTGGAGTCTGTTCTTTCCAGAAAGTTCTTGACTGTTGGAGCCGTGTCTCTTGGTTCATTGTATAGATACAGGGAAGCCCAGGAACTTTCCCATTTTACCTTCTTAAATCTTTCCTGTGGTCTTAGGAAGTGGACCTGTGAGGCCACATCTCTGGGCTGAACTAAAGGTTATCCCTTTGTGGTTGGAGCAGTCACAGAGTACATTTGCTTTGCCCAAAGTCTTGGGGTTGATCTAACTGGTGGAGGCCTTCGAGAAGTTAGTAGAGTCTGTCCTGAAAAGATGGAGAGAACCAGAGAGCCTAGCACAGTGGATTTATTTTATAAATCCCTGAACTCTCTTAAGACTCTGCAGAGTGAAAATGATGTTGGTGTCACTGCAGAGATGAAGAGTAAAGGAAAGTTTGCATCTTGGTGGGGTGTGTTTGTTTGAGTTTGGTATTCCCACCAGCTCTCCCACTTCTAAGAATGAAAGACTGGCTAAGTTAAAATAGCCTTGTTAAAAAAGAAAAAAAAAAACAAACAAACAAACAAACAAACAAACAAACAAAAAAAAAAAACCTCAACTTAGGGACTTCCCCGGTGGTGCAGTGGTTAAGAATCTGCCTGCCAATGCAGGCGACACAGATTTGAGCCCTGGTTCTGGAAGATCCCACATGCCACGGAGCAACTAAGCCCGTGCTCCACAACTACTGAGCCCACGTGCCACAACTACTGAAGCCCACGAGCCTAGGGCCCGTGCTCTGCAACAAGAGAAGCCACTGCAATGAGAAGCCCACCCACTGCAACGAAGAGCAGCTGCCGCTCACCACAACTAGAGAAAGCCTGTGCGCAGCAACGAAGACCCAACACAGTCAAAAATAAATAAATTTATTTATTTTTAAAAAAAGTTTAGTCTAAGAGATTCAAGTAGGATAGCATTTTAAAAAAAAAGAAAAAGAAAGAAAGAAAAAAAACCTCAACTTAGTGGCTTTCCAAGAACCACTCAGGTACCAGAGTCTGGGTCAGTGACCCCATTCTTGCCGCCATTGTTTCTTGCCAAAAATATGAGTAGGCATCAAATGACGTGTTCACTCACCCTGGGTGAGTGTGTGTGTTCATCATTCTTCAGATGCAAATGTGTAACTGGCAGAACTGATGAGCCCTCCCCCCACTCTAACCCCCACACCCACACAGACTGTTTCTCTGCTGGCTGTAGACATGTGCCCGGGTGCTGACCCATCAGCCTCAGAGGTCACTTCATATGTTACCGTTTTGTCTGCGATGACTGTACCCTGCCCCCTCACATTCTTCTAGGGGTTCTCCCAGGCTATCAATGCGGCAAAAGGAAGCTGAAATTATTTAAATGTTTTAAGTAATATATATATAATTATTGTAGAAAAATTGGCAACAAATATAACAAAATATCTGTGAGCAAACCACCTTGGTCATTTTGGTGCACAATTTGAGTGTGTGTGTGTGTGTGTGTGTAAAACCAAAAATGGGACCATCCCTTTGTATAGCTTTAACTAGTCCCCTATTGGTGGACATTTAGATTGCTTTCAATTTTTCCTACTAAAAATAGAACATATCCAGAGTTTCCCTTGTGGTGCAGTGGTTGAGAATCCGCCTGCCAATGCAGGGGACACGGGTTCGATCCCTGGTCCGGGAAAATCCCACATTGCTGCGGAGCAACTAAGCCCGTGTGCCACAACTACCGAGCTTGTGCTCTAGAGCCCATGAGCCACAACTACTGAGCCTGCGTGCTGCAACTACTGAAGCCCGTGCGCCTAGAGCCCCTGCTCCACAACAAGAGAAACCACTGCAATGAGAAGTCCACGCACCGCAATGAAGAGTAGTCCCCACTCACTGCAACTAGAGGAAGCCCACGTGCAACAACGAAGACCCAATGCAGCCAAAAATAAATAAAATAAATATATATATATTTTTAAAAGCTTTAAAAAAATAGAACATGTCCAACAATAGGGGTCTGTTCAGTGAAAAGACGTTAAAAATTATATAGCACAGATTCTATAATGACATGAAGTGATATTATCTTTGCATTGCTAAGGTTATAAAATAGTGTCAACTGGATTATCCCATTTTGATATATCTGAGAATGTGTTCCTGTGGCTCTATTCTGCACATTCTTGACTATTTGCTCCAGCTAAAATTCTGGAAATAGAATTGCTGGGATGAAGAGTGGAGAAGAGGTTAAGGTTTTGGATACACATGTCCATGTTGCCCTGTGGGTAGCTTGTCCTGTTGTTCTGGTGTACCTTCCTGCCAACAGAGTATGAATGCCCTTTTCCCACACTCCCTGGGCTGTCATCATTGTTGTTTCACTAGCAACTATGGGAGAAGCATTCCTCCCTCTAGCTCAGCAAGCAGGGTCTGAACGGTGTTGGTGGGTATTCAAGAATCTTAGGAGTGCCCCAGCTAGGTGGTACTAATAGTACAGCAGCACTTTTTTTTTGCTAAAAACAAAAACCCAGAACTGAGTCCCTTGGCTTATAACACAAGCCTCACCTTCGATTTTGCTCAGTGGTGCTGACTTTGGATGGAGGAGAAGGGGAGTTTGCCAGTCAGAAGGATCCATGATTGAGGTCAAGATGGGTGGGACAATGGGGTGTGATATGGGGGAGCCATAGCTAAGGCTCTCCACCTGGGTGATTAAGAAAAGTTCACACCCCTTAATTATCATTCTAAATTATAAAAATTATTCCACAATCAAATTATTTCAAACCACTTCCTACAACCTTGTAATTAGCCCATCACCTTCTCCTGGGCAGCTGGCAACATTTTAGAGAAACCAGCAAGGAGAGCCAAGTCCCCTTCCTCACCTCTTTGTAGCCTTGGGTTTGTATTCAGTACACAAGTTTTTTGTTTCTTTGTTGTTGTTTTTTTTATTAATTACTAACTACTACTTGTAATACCTAACACATATTGAGCTTCTGCTCTGTGCCACCCACTCTTCTATTTTACGTGTAAGCATCTCCCACTTAACATCAGTAATTCATCCCTAAAAACCAGACATACTGCATGAAAACACTAACTGATGCCCTACATCTCATTATTTCATGTGGGACAAACTATAAAAACCCACTGCACAAAACCCCAACGCCCAACAGTTTCCAAAAGCATAATGAAACACCAGAAGATACCCATATATAATTAACAACCAATTCTATTAAATGTAAAATGCATGACATCCCTTCTGGATTGCCAGACCGTTTACTGTATGTGGCTCTTCACAGACAGTTGCTTTGTGTGTAATAACTTCCTGCACCCCTTTTGTTGGCAGTCGTGGCGTCTCCACCAGATCCTCGCATTCTGCCTATTTTGTTTGCAACATACATTTTTTTCAAATGTTGTATTGTGTTTGGAGATGTAAATATACATATTTCCTAAATAGACATTGGCCAAAAATAACTGTGATAGATGACACAATGTTTGAGTAATAAAAACTCAGCTGTTTCCTCTTGTGAAAATGTAAATCCAGGAGGCATTCTTGAGTAGACCTGCTAGTCATTTAGCTCTCCAGCCTCAAGCAAGTACTCCTATAAGCCCTTAATAGAGGGGCACAGAAAGGTGAAGTAACTTGCCCAGGGCTACCCAGCAAGTATGTAGTGATGCTGAGATGGTAGCCCAGGTAGCCTGACTTCGGAACTCAGCTTCTGTCACCAGTGTGCCATGCCCCCTGTGCACAGTGGGACTCCTAAAGACAGCATTTGCTGGTCATCTTAGAGACAGTGTCTGCACTCCAGACATTTTCTTTCATTTTTTGAAAAATCAGCCAACAGTTACTGAGGGCTGTGTTCATATTTGTTCTAGGAATGTGTGTTTTTTGTTTTTAAAATGTTTTTTTTTGAGTTCACATTGGTCTATAACATTGTATAAGTTTCACGTGTACAGCATTGTATTTCAACTTATGTATACCCTACGGCGTGCTCATCACCAAAAATTTATTTTCCGTCTGTCACCGTGCAGTTGATCCCATTTTCCACATTTGCGCCCCCCAACCCCCGACCCCGTCCCTTCCCCTCTGGTAACCACTACTCTGTTCTTTGAATCTACATGGTTTTTTTTGTTTGGTTTGTTCATTTATTTTGTTTGTTTGTTTTTTATGTTCCACATATATGTGAAATCATACAGTATTTGACTTTCTCCATCTGATAACATAATACCCTCAAGGTTCATCCATGTTATCGCAAATGGCAAGATTTCATCTTTTTATGACTGACTAATATTTCATTGTTTGTGTCTGTGTGTGTGTACCTATCTATCTATCTATACATATATATCACATCTTCTTTATCCATTCTTCCATCAGTGGGCATTTAGGTTGTTTCCATATGTTAACTATTATAAATAATGCTGCTATGAATATCTGGGTACGTGTGTCTTTTAGAATTAGTGTGTTTGTATCTTTGGATAAATACCCAGAAGTGGGATAGCTGGATCATATGGTAATGTGTATATGTTTTTAATATGTAAACAATATAAAAACTGTACTTAGAAAAAGAATTACCTGTACATGGTAACAAAGTTTCAAATAGTACAAAATGATCTGTGGTGGGGAGAGGGGAGTATGTCCCCTTCTACCTCTGACCCCAGGCCTCCTCCCAGAGGCAGCTGTGGTTTCTTGTGCATTGTTCCTGAGCATGTACAAGTTTACAAATATACATACCTCCCTTCTTTACACAAAAAGGAGCACAAATATAGTATATAGTATAGGATGTGTCCCATATGTGTCTTGATTTTTTTCATGTAGCAATCCATCTTGGTTCTAACTCCATACCAGAACATACGGAGCTGCCATGCTTTTTGACAGCTGCATAATATTCCTTGTTGTGGGAGCATCATGTTATATTTAACCAGCCACTTGTTAATGGATTGTTTCCAATCTTCTGTTGCTATGAACAGAGCCTCACTGACCATCTTTACAGCTGACTTTTTTGGGTATATGGACAAGTTTATCTGTAAGTGAAATTCCTGGATGAGGAGTTACTGGGTCAAAGCATTTGTACAGAAAATGTCAAATAGAAGAAAGTGAGTAATAGGGGAAGCAGCTTGCCCAAGAGCCCAGCTAATAGGTGGTAGTGCCATCTGTAAATCTGGGCAGTCTCGTTTCAGAGTACAGGCTCTTAACCACCCCAGGCTGCAATTTACTCCTTTCTTTATTCTTTCCAGTTGAAACTAATCATAAACTTTAGGCAAGGGAAATATTTTGAATTTCTTTTCAAATATTTACTTTCAGTTCCGTGATCAGAATGCCATGAGCACTGTGTATTGAGAAGGCTGAAGACGGGCTTGCACTCTGATAGCTCCTCATGTTTGCATTGAGGACTGATTAATTCTTTGTGACTTTTTACGTTGATAAGTCTAATAGTTAAGGTGTAACACCCTTTGAGCTGCTATAACACAGACCCAGACGTGTCTAATGGCTCAAACGCAATAGATGTTTATTTCTTACTCACAGAAGGTCCTAAACAGGGGATCTCCTCCAAGCAGTGATATGGGGACCCAGGCTCCTTCCACTTTCTGACTCCACCATCTTCAAGAAGTGTGGCTTCTGTGTTCATCCATATCAAACTGATAGAAGATAAAAGAGCAGGAGGGGTCTTACATGGAGGGTTTTATGGTCCAGGAATGGAATTTGTTTCATATCAATTCTGCTGCCACTCTGTTGACTAGAACTCAGTGGCATGGCTCTATCCAACTGAAAGGGAGACTGAAATGTAGTATAGATGGGAACCCAGGAAGAAGTCATCGTTGTCGCGGGCAGAGTGGTAGGAGTACCAGACTTAAGGGTCAGGACACCTGGTTCTAACTTCAGGTCTTGTCAACAGTTAGCCTTATGACTTAGGAAAAGTTGCCCTGTCTCCTTAGGCCTCAGTTTTCCAGTCTTTCATGTAGGGGCTTGGACCGTGCGGAGGAACCACCAGCCCTAATGTCTTACGAGCTGATTTACATCAGAGCTGATTTGTGGATCTTCTGGAGACCCCCAAGCTATTGGAAGAGCTCAGGCAGGGTCATATCCAATCCCCATTAGGAAAGTGGCTGGAATGGTGCTTGGCACATAGCAGGCACTTAATAAATATCTGTGGAATAAACAAATGGATAATCCAGGTCAAGGCCAGTTCCTTCTAGGAGGGGGTACGAGCTTATAGACGTTAGATGACTCCTTCAAGTCACTGTGAGAAGGTGGCAAGAGCAAGAAGGTCTAAAGCCCAGATCTTCTGGCTCCAAATCTGATGCAAATCAGACAGAAGAGGAGGAGGGACGCACAGTCCCAGTGACTGCGGGTGTGGACTGGCAAAACTAGAAAGTAGAAAAAAGAAAGTGTGGATTGACAGATGGAGCCACAGCTTTCTGTGTCCCTTCAGGGTGTGGAAGACACCTCCTTGGTGGTCTGGGTTCTCTTCCTCACCCCAGGGCCCAGGATCTTCATTCTGTAGAACATGCTTATAAGTCTCTGCTGGTCCACTTCCAGGAGGAAGTGGATGGGGGTGTGGGTGGGTTTTCGGGAATGCAACCCCACTCCTGGATACTTGCAAGGGAAAAACTAGAAAATTATGGCGATACAGCAAAAGAAGCAAGGTGTAAAGTAGTGTGTGTATGTACAGTGTGACTCTAGTCATAGGAAAAAAGACTGGAAGGAAGAAGTTACACCAGAAGTATCTGGCCTACAATGTAGCCAGCAGAGCCCTCCTGCGTGAAGGATGGTTTGCTGGTAGCCGTGATGATCATGACAAGGACTTTGTATTGTCCTGCACATTCTCCCATGTGAACCACGTTGCTTCACAATATCCCAGCTTGGTTCATTTGGTTTGGATTTCTCTAAACAGTAATACTGAATTTGTGATAGAATACAGTAGAAAATCAGAATTTGTTTTACAGACATATACTTCACAAACTTTTATAAAATATAAAGTTCTTTCTTCAGTTACTGTACTTAAAAAATAATCTGCACTTTTCAATTCTCTCCTGAGTACAGCCCAAGCCAAGGGCACCCCTGAGAGCCTTGTTAGTCTGACTTTGCCGGGGAGAGGCTGTGCTCTTGGACGGGCCGTCCATTCTGCCAGATGGAAATGCAGCTCAACAGTATACTATGAGGCCATTAACCACCTCACCCTAGACTGTGAACATCTTTAAATACTAAATTCGGAAATATTTTGAAAAAACAAATTATAACTGTTCCATGAGCACAAATGGTATAACTTTCTTTGTTTTAAGTGAAGTGCAAATATTCCCTACCCTCAATGGCAGACAACCAAAGCATCCTGGGGGAAATGTGCCACTTCTGTAAAAACTTATGGGTGCCTACGTGCTGTCTTTGGCTGGGACAATAAGACAGTCTCCAGAATTGAGTTCATCAACTTTCTGCATCCAAAAATTACACAGAGTTCAAGTCAGGCTGTTGTTTTTTGTTTTGGGGTCTGCCCACTTGGCCATCTCCAAGTAATGTCACACAATGCTTGGAGCCATGAGGAGACTTCTCAACACTTGACAATTTGTGGTCCAGCTGAGAGCTGGGCTAGGATGGTGTATGTCCAGGCACGTGCCAAATTCCTTCAAGCAGATGCTTTATCTTCCATCATTGGGCTGGTGGTGGAGACATCAAGCTATTTCAAACAAGGATGTTTGGCTGAAACATTTTTTAACCTGAGAACAACTCACAAACATTTGGTGAGAGGTCCCAGGACATCGTGGAGGATGCAGAGATGGTGAGATGAAGCCCCTGAGTGTGAAGGGCATCTCCTGGACCCAGACAGACGCCTAACTCTGGTGCACAGTGGCACACCAGCCACGGAGGAGAGTTCAAGAGCCAGCAGCACAGAGGGTGAAGTTATCAAATGCTGCTCCTCCTGCTAGAAGTCTACGCTATGCTGGAGGCCCCAGGCAGCTGGGGACACTGTCTCGGGAGGACTTAGCCTGTGGTGATGGGCTGTCTTTACCACCAACCGCCCTGCTGACAAGTCTTACTGGAGTGGGGCCCTGGAGTATCTTCGAGGCATAGACCCAATGAAAATAACGTCTGTAAATCACTCAGCACAGTGTCCAGCCTCGAACAGATCCCTCACTTAATAATTGTTATTACTTTGATCATTTGAGTTGAGCCCAAGAAGAACATTGAAATTTTCAGCAGCAGACAACATGGACCAAACTGCCAGGCCATTGTCTGTGTAACCAGGTTGCTTTTGGGAGACATTTTGGTTGTTTCAGCCTCTGCTACTACATACTATGCTTCAGCCACTATCCCAGTGCGGTCAGCTTTGGGCCCTTATGAGGAAGGGGAAGCTCCTAGAATCGAAACTGCTGGATTAAAAACTGCAAGAAATTGTTCTCAATGACACTAGAACATGTTTTTAAAAATTGTTTGCAGGTGAGCACCAGCGCGCGCCAGTGCATGCGTGCATGCATGCACGCACACGCACAAACACACACATTTCCTTTTAGCCAAGGAACTGACCAGACCGGTTTTATGTAACTTAAACATCAGGCCCAATTACACATGAGAAGTGAAAAGAACTTCCTAGTGGGCTTCCGAAGATTACAGCTGTCCGTGAGCAGGTGTCATAAACCGAGACTGGGTTGGAGTGTGCCAGGCCATGAAACCAGAGCTGGATATTCTGTGGAGTCTGGCAGGGCCTCTGCTTTCATCCCTGCTGAGAGGTAGAGGATTGCCCAACTGCCCTGAAGTTGCTGACAGTCTTATCAGGCACTTCAGCCCTGGGCTGTCAGGAGCAAGTTCTCAACTTATCACAACAAAGAAGACCTTTTTTTCAAATTGTAGACAGTGCTTGGGTCATTTTGCAGAAGCCCGTCCCAACACAATGCAGCCAAACCCTTGAAATAACATCTTCCAGCCTCCCTGGTCTCTGCTTCTGTGGGAATACAATTCCAGTTCCAGCCAGGAACCGTGGGACACCAAGGAAGGTATGTCCCACTGGCACCTTGAAACTCCAGATAAGCATCTTCTTCTCCTTCCCCTGGTAACTGGAGACTGGAAACAAGCCAAATGTCCATGATTAGAAGACTGGTTAAATTAATGATGGTACATCCAAACAGTGGAATGCTACACAGCCATTTAAAAGAATGGGGTGGCTCTCGGTGTACAGACATGGCATAACCCCCCCAGATATATTCTTGAGGGGAAAACACAAGATTCAGAACAGTGAGGATGGTATGCCACCCTTTGGCAAAGTGAAATGAAATAACATAGGGGTGCCTCATAGAGATATGCTTGCATATTTTACTTTGTGCTTCATGTATTTTTTATCTAAAAGTAAAATATATTTTTCAACTTTATTGAAATATAATGTACATACCATAAAATTCACCACTCAACTGCACTGTTTGATGAGTGCTGTCAGGTGGTACAACGTTTCAATCACCCTGCAAAGTTCCTCCAGACCCCTTTGCAGGCAGAGGCCCTGCCCTTTGGCCCCTGGAAACCATTGAATTGCCTTCTATCACCACAGTTTTGTCTTAAAAATAGTTTTAAATTTAAAAACAAAATTTAAAGCCAGCTATGGGTATAGCAATGATTCTGTCTTCAAAAAAGTCTACAGATGCTTCCTGCAAGAATTTGGTGTATAGAAGGGATGGAGTAGAAATATTAAGTCACTGGGAATCAAGGAACTAATGACCAAAACTGCCTTCTCCACCTGGAGCAGCTTTTCTTGAAAAACAATTTGCTGCATTTCCCACCCCCCGCTATCCACTGTTAGGGCCTAGCACTGAGCAGGCCTAGAGAATCTGATTTTTGCCTAGACTGTCTTGAAAAGATCTAGCCTAGTCTTGGGTTATTTGGTAACAGATTCCATTCATTCCCCAGATGTTGGAGGCCCCTTGTGCTGGATGCTGGACATTGAGAGGTAGAAAACCCTAGTCCCTTGCTCTGTGGGGGCTCACCACCCAGAAGGGATTCAAACATGTAAACCAGGAGCTACAAATGGGTGGCCTGAGGGCCTTGGCCCAGTTCTGTTTGATGTGTTTTGAAAAAAGCTGAATTACAATATATTTAGTAGAGCATGTACCCTCTGATTCAATAAAGACCCTCCTCACTATGTTGGCTTTTCTCATTTATATTACCTGCCTAGGCCCTGAAAGCATTTGAGTTTGAGACAATATGCAGTGTGGTAAGTACAGCAAAAGATGTATGTATGAGAACTCCAATAAAGGTTGAGGACGGAGAATACCTTCCACAGGCAGGAAAAGAGAAGGAGGAGGACAGGTGTTCTGGTGTCTGAGGTCTGTGGAACATCATAGCAAAACCCTAAGATAGGCCCTGGAACAGAAGTACGGCTGTGTCATTCATCACCAGTAATCCCATGGTGTTGTTTTGATATTTTAAAAGTGTTGGGTCATTTGTAGAGATGTGGATGGACCTAGAGACTGTCATACAGAGTGAAGTAATCCAGAAAGAGAAAAGCAAATATTGTATATTAACGCATGTATGTAGAATCTAGAAAAATGATAGAAATGAACTGGTTTGCAATGCAGAAATAGAGACACAGATGTAGAGAACAAATGTACGGACACCAAGGGCTGGGATGAATTGGGGGATTGGGATTGACATATATACACTAATATGTATAAAATAAATAACTAATAAGAACCTGCTGTATAGCACGGGGAACTCCACTTCGCTGTACAGTAGAATCTAACACAACACTGTGAAACAACTATACCCCAGTAAAAAAAATAAATAAATAAAATAAAAGTGTTCTCCCACCATCTCTGAAAAGACAGCTTGCAAAGTGATCCTCTATCTGGAAAAATGTAATGAAGAGCAATCCTTCAATTTATGATTCATGACTGGAGACCAGCCATAGGCGCGAAGCAGAATGTAGTTTGAATGATGATTAAATGCCTCATTACTCTGGGATTTTCTAACTGAGCTTTGTTCCCATCCTCCTCTTCCTTCCTTGGCAATAGCACTTAGCAGCAGGACCAACTCCTGCTGTGAGGAAGGAATACGGGTCATGAAAGGGAAAGTGCTCTGAACCACAGCCTCTCTCCCTTTCAGGAATAACCATCTACTTTTTCTTCCACCTGCAGACACAATGTGCCTCCTCAAAACCCCTAGCTCAGCATTCTCGGTCCTTCAACTCAGTTTTTCAACCTCCCTGAATTTATGGCATAATTATCTTAAGATCATTAGCTAGTGCCACCACTGGCACTGTCCAGGTGCCAATAGCGGCCATCTTAGTTGATGTAACACCCTCCATAATGATCATCCTTGTTGATATAATTTCGTCCGTGATGGCTGAACACCTATAATGTCCATTCTTACTGATTTAACGCCTCCCATGTTAATACCTTCTGTAACAGCAATCCTCGTGGACATACACCTTCCATAACGACTGTCCTTGTTGACATAGTACCTTCCATAATGGCCCTCCTCATTGACATGACACCTCCTGGGGGCTGTCCTGACCTCTCTGGATGAAGAAAGCATGTGTCTTTCTGGCCCCAGATATCTCCTAGAGTGTGCAGGCTTCCTTTGCTGACCTGTTTTACCATGGGGTTACGTGGTTTGCTGGAGGAATCACTGTACTGACTGGCCCATGGTCGTTTGAGAGAGCTTCATTCAAAGACTTACTCTCCAAGTCAGGCTATGTGGATGGATCACCCCCCCCCCCCCCCCCCTCTTTAAGGTTGCTGGAAACAATGGTAACTAGACTTATCATGGTGATCATTTCATGACGCATGTAAGTCAAATCATTACATTGTACACCTTAAACTTACAATGCTGTATGTCAATTATATCTCAATAAAACTGGAAGAAAAAAATTTAAATAAAAATATTAAAAGATTGCTGGAGATAACAACAACAAAAGGTACTAACCCCTACTCCCTAAAACAAGAGGTTTAAACAGAAGGATGTATTCCCAGTTGACTGCAGCCCTGGCCCCTGGGATAGGGCTGGCCCACACTCCCCAGTCCGGTCCCCCTAAGTGATCAGGAGGTTGGGTCTCTGCAGTCAACAAGCAGTTAGACCTAGGGCTTCCCTGGTGGCGCAGTGGTTAAGAATCCACCTGCCAATGCAGGGGACATGGGTTCGAGCCCTGGTCCGGGAGGATCCCACATGCCGCGGAGCAACTAAGCCTGTGTGCCCCAACTACTGAAGCCCGTGTGCCACAACTACTGAAGCCTGTGTGCCTAGAGCTTGTGCTCCGCAACAAAAGAAGCCACCGCAATGAGAAGCCCTCCGCACCGCAACAAAGAGCAGCCCCTGCTCGTGCAACTAGAGAAAGCCCACGCACAGCAACGGAAGACCCAACGCAGCCAAAAATAAATAAATAAATAAAATAAATCTATAAAAAAAAAAAAAAGAAGAAGCAGCAGTTAGGCCGGATGAGTATAGATTCTTATTTAACCATCTCCCTGCTAGCTTTTTATCAGAGAAACTTGAACAGCTAATCTCTGATGGCAAGGAGAGACCATTGGCAAAGGACTCAGGGAACACTAAAGAAATGGGAACTTCAGTAACTTCTGAACTTCTGGCAGACGGAGAAGGGGAAGGGCCCTCATTCTGTTCGTGTCCCTGAGCACACATACAGATGGGTTTTTTAACTCTGCTCCTTTGGTTCTTCCCCATCTGTCCTTGTGATCCTTAGTGACTTTCAAGTTCATCATGACTCACACTTCAAGGTCTGGCAAAATGAATCTTTTTAACATTTCATAAAATGTTAATGTGATTTACACTGGCCCTGTGGCAATTTAGCATATCATCCTGACTTATTTGCAGTGGTCATAAACTCAGTTATATTTGTTGTTTAATTCTGCAATTCCCACATGCAAAGTCTCTTATTATGCAGATTTCTCTACTTCTGTGAGCCTCTTTGAATTATCCCTCCACCCAGTACAATTCCATTCCATGTGGAGTGAAATGTTAAAGTCCGGGTCTTATCGTGGCAAGAAGCCTTAAAATGGCCACAGTCCCAGAGGGGTTTATACATAGATGTGTTCATTTGCTCCAGATTGTGGCCCAGACAGGGCCCATGACCTCGTTATGCATCTCTAACATACATCTCCAATATGGCATGTGTCTTTGATCATAAAAGGGAAAGATACAACAGAAGGTTTGGATGGCTCCCTGCAAACCCATCACCACTTTAAAAAGTAATTCAAAACACAAGCCCTGCAGACAGTTGATCGCTAGTGTCCACTTTGGAGAATCATTCAGTTACTTTAGAAAATTAACTTGCATCATTGCATATAAATTTCTTTCCTAGGGAGTTTGGGAATTAAGAGTAGGGAGTGAATGGATGGACACAACGGTCCCTGTTTTGATAAACTATTCCAACAAGTCAGATTGACTAAGAATGCCCATGGTTCCTTTTATTTAAAATTGCTCTTTGAACTTTATTGTCCTCTATGATTGTTCTCAGAGCTATGGAAATAGTAAGCTATTTTAAAGGGAACCATGGGTCTCTCACTGAAGGGGTGAGAACATGATGTCCTTTGACTTCTGAAGTCCGTGGGTGTGACTCCCCGAAGCTGGGCCCAGCCTTGTGCATCTCTGTATGCTGGCACCCGGCCTGGAGAGCAGCTCACCATTACCTTGAGTCATGTGGCCCGAGTCAGCCTTCATTGCAATCGCAGCACCAAGTTGTCTTCGGGCCTTCCGCTTCCGTTGTGCGTGCCCTGGTCCTCCTCCTGCGCCTTCTTCCCTGCCCTGACCCCTGCCCCACCAGTGCAGGCCTGGGTCCCAGTTCACCCTGATGCAAGGTTGCACTTGGTCACCCCCAGGCACTTTATTTATAACTGTAGTCGATGTTCAATCCTTTCTGGTGTGTTAACTGACTGTTGCAGTGTTTTTAGTGTATGGGCTTAAAATGTGGCCCTGTCCTTTAAAGAGCCTATGAAGCTCTTGTGTTGGAATGGCAGGCTAGTTCTTCACTTGGGAGGTGCACATGCTATTTGGGGCTGGGGCATGGGATGATCCCCCGTCCTGTCACCTCCTGTTCCTCCATACTTCCAGCAATAGCCTGAAGAATTCCCCCAGCTTGGCCTAGCCCCCACACTCAACTTCTCTGTGGGGATGCTGTGTGGGCAGCCATCAGCCCACTTCCCTTTACTTCCGAGAAAGAGAATGAAAAAAGATTTGCCCTGCTACCACAAGAGGCTGCTTTTCCCAAGCCAGCCAGGGGAGTAAGGTGGGTGGAGTGGGGAGGGGGACAGGGTTATGGGGGGAGCATTGGTGTGCCTTCTCAATCAGGTCCTGCCTGATCTCCAAACCAATGAACGAGCAGCTTTACAGCTCAGATACCTGGAAGGACAGGTGGGAGTCTCTTTCCAGGAGGAGGTATTTCCTGCCAAGCCAACCAGAGGTCTGGGTTGGGATTCTTGCAGCCCAAGTAAAGGGGAAGAAAATTCAGGAGATGGGGTTTGGGGAATTCTCCTAAACATAGGTGTGATTTCGCCCATGAATCTCACTGACAGTGGCCTTGAGAAGTGAGCCCCTCGGGCAGGGGCTTCTGGGGGATGCTTTCCTTCCAAGACCTGGCACTAGCCCTTTATACCCAGTGCTTTGTTCCAGAATTATGGCTGCTTTCCTTCTGCCACCAACTTGGCCACTTGCCTCCCATGCCCACAGTCCCCAGGCAAGGCTCACAAAGCTACAGAGCCATCGACGGCCAAACACGCCAGGTTCCCTTTCTCAGGTCCTTGCCTAGAGGTGCTGCCAAAAAAATCACACAAAAGAAAAACCAGGCCCCAAACATTTTGAATTCCGGGGAACTTTAAATCTTCAGTTTAAATTCAAACCACATTTTCAAATTATTTTTAAACGAAGCACCTATTTAAACAAAGTGCATTTTAAACAAATACCTTTCCCTTTTGATATCCTGGAGATTCCCTAGAGAGCCAGCAGCTGGGAAATGTTTTATTCCTTTTCGAGTGACTGTTGATGATAATAGGCCAGTCTCATCACAAGGCTCCTGGCCATGTGTGGACTTCCCTGGGCAGGGCCGGCTCTGCTGACGAGCCATTTTTCATGTGCTGGTCTCCAGTGTCAGACTGCTCGGGCACAAATCTGGCCCTGCCTCTTACTAATCATACATGCCTGAGCAAGTTACTTGACCTCTCTGAGCCTCGGTTTCGTCATCTTTAAAATGTGGATTAACATTAGAACCTGCTCTGTGGGGTGGCTGTGGGCATTTATAAATTCTTATCAAGTGCAAGCACGGACCCTGCACATACTAAGTACTCAGTGTTATTATTAAGACTGGCCTGGTATCTAGACTCCAAAGGCTTCTCATCCAAGAAAGGGAGATTGGTTTCTGAAACAGCAACTTGCCTTGTGGTTCTTTTTGATGTGAATGTGGGAAATTAACTATTTCCAGGCAGGCAGAAGGCTGGTCTTCCTGCCATTGGTGAGACTTTCCCCTCAGTTTACCAGTCTGTAAACAGACCTGATCAAAGAGATTTAGCGTGTCTACACATTTATTCCTCCACAGCCTGCAGGCCTTGCTGCCCCAGGTCCACTGGATTAATGACACTATGACTTTGGTAGTGTGAGAGTCCGGCACCCCCTCGTCACAGCAGGCCCCATTCAGATGGGTTATGTTGGTGCTGATGCTCAGGCCCTCCGTGTCAGCCAACAGCTCCAAGTACTTCATAACAATGGCAGCACTTCCTCCCCTTCTGCTGGTTGATTCCACCAGCTTTGGCAACTTACGGGAGGGCAGCTCAGTGTGGTACCCTGGGGGGTGGGGAGGGCAAGTGTGCTGAGGTCAAACCAGAATCTCCCAGCTGCCTCCTGAGCTCAGCAAATAGGGACTTGAGGTCACTTCTCTGAGCCTCAAAGGCATGCTGGAGTCACATGAGTCAGCACATGTAGAAGGACCTTAACAGTCGGTGGGCAGGGCCAGGCCAGGGCAGGGGAGGTGTGGAAAATTTAAGGAAGGACTCACACTTGCATAATCCTGAGTGTGATGAAGTTTGCCCCTAGGCACCTTACCTGCCTCGCGCTGAGTCCAGCCCAGCCAGCCAGGACTCTGGGCTTTAGATTGAGAGCCTAGTTGCTGCTACAGTTGCTTCCCGACTTAACACCCTTCAACAGCGCCCCAGCAGTACTGCCCCAGTAGCAGTAGTTGTAATGTGCTCTCTATCATTACTAATATCAACAATAACAGCTAACATCGATTGACTACCTGGCAGCGTTCTAAGCACTTCATAGGTACTAACTCACTTAGTCCTTACGAGAATTCCATTATTACCCCCGTTTGCAGGTAAGGAAAGTAAGGCACAGAGAAGCTAAGGAATATGCCCAACAGGACACAGCTGGTAAGTGGTACCAAGCCAGGAATTGATCCCAGGCAGCCAGATTCTAGACTCTAAGCTCTTCACCACTACACAAAGCTGCTAAGATATGCTGGTCCCACTGGGTGAAGCCCAAACTCCATGGCAGCAACCAAGCCCCTTCCTGGCCTGGCCCCTTCCCCTGTCTCCAGCCTCCTCTATCCACATTTCCTTGCCCTCTGGCCAAACCAAACTCCCTGGAGTGGCTATAAGGAAGCTGTCGTCTTCACACCTGTGACTTTGCCGCTGCCGTTCTCTCTACCTATCCTTCCGACACCTGTTTCTCTATAGGCAAACTCCTTATTCATTTTTCTAGACCCATCTTAAGTTTCCTCCGTGAAATCTTCCTTGACCACCCCCAGACAGTTAGTGGCTGACCTCAGCATCTTCAGAGTACCTTGACCTTTCTTGGTGCCCTCAAATTGCTGACTAACTGATGGGGTCTGATGGAGTAGACAGACAGGCAAACGTACATTCAACTTCTGTGAATTCCGCAATTGCCTCCTGCAGGGAGTAGGCGGGAGAAATCATGCAAATGGTGTGAGTGTCCCCACGGGGTGGATGCAGGGTGGAAGGGTGAATCGCCGGCCCTTCTGCTGGTGTCCCTTCCTCCAGCTCTCATGATATGTGCATCCACAATTTAACAAATTGGATTTTGCAAACCTGGTCCCTAAAATCAAATCAGTGCTTTATCTGGTGCTCAGTCTGAGAAGCAGGGATCTGCTCCGTGGGGGAGCAGACACCAGCCACCGCCCCATGGACTCCTTGAGAGAGCGATGTGGGTCTGCAGTGTGACGTCTTCCTGAGAGAGGACAGGGCTATTTCCCTGAAAGTGATTATCTCCTTATGGGCTTGCTTTGGAATCTGACTCCCACACAGACTGTGACTGATCGGCCACGCTGATTCACAATCGTACTGCTTTGTTGCTGAGTCTGAGTCCTCGACATCCTGGGAATTCGTCCCATGGGTCTTCATATGTATTTCCTGGTGCCCAGGCTGTGTCCAGTCCCTGGCTGGGAGCTATTCTGCTCATCTTCGTTGGGCAGAGAGAGTGGATGAGGGCAGAGTGTCCCAGGAAACCACACCCAGCTTTGAGGCAGCAGGTTCTGACCCGTCTAAGAAACCGTAAATTACATTTGTCAGTCTTTTAACCTGTATTGGACACATCTGGGAACAGATAACTTCCTGGTGAATCCCCTTCCTTGCATTTACTTCCCTTACAAAGACATAGGATGGTGGGGAAAAGGAATAACAGGGCGTTTGTACAATATCCTGTGATATGCGAATAATGAATGGTGATCAAAACAATTGGAAATTCCCGCCCGAGAAGCCGCTGGTGAGGCAGAAACACCAGCAGAAACTAACCGAGGCGTCCTAATAAAGAGAGGTCGGAAGGCAGGAGAGCTGAAGATGAGAGCTGTGACTCATGTGCCCACGTGTGGTGCCTGCAAGCCCTCCAGCCCGACAGCCCATGTGCTGCTAATGTGAGGGTCACCTTGGATTTCTTTCAGCCTGTGAGATCTCAAAATCACGCCAGAATCTGGAGCTTTGGGTTTCTGGGAACTTGGGTAATAGGTCTTCCAAAACACCAGACCAATGAAATACCAAGTTCCTAGGGAAACAAAAGAAAGAGATGCTGAAGAAGAAAACGCCCATCCATTTTCTTTAAATTACAGTACATTTATCAAGCACTCAGATGTGCCAGCCCGACTGGGGGGTAGGGGTGGGGTGGCAGGAGGCTAAGATTTATTCTACAGTGTTGGAATTTTCAGTTTCAAGGGATGATTAATGGTGGTGAGTGGGGAAGAGGGGAAAAATGTGCAACCAAGATGTCGTTCTCAAACTCTAAGCATTTGTGATAAATAAGTTATAAGTGATTTTACTCAAGCAGTGGGGGGGGGGGCCTCTCTGCTACTTTCATTACAGTAGAATAAGTGCCTCTAGTGGGGGCTCGGTAAGGAGGGTCCAGATTTCAAGTGTATACGTGGTTGAATCATTATCTTCTCATTCTGGCTCTCCCCCTCCAGCTGGTGTATTTATCATTGAGAATGAGGAGGGATAGTTGAAAATGAAAGTCCAATGGATGATGTAGCCTTGGCTGTGACCCTAGGAAACAGCATGTAATATAAATGGTCTCCTGCTGCAAAGGTGGATAGGCCCTTTAGTGTTCCCTGGGCTCTGAACCAGGTGGGCATTCTCTGGTATGAGGCACTGAAGGAGAGATATGAACTGTGGCCTGATCGTAGAACATACTGGGTTGGTCATCTCAAAGTCAGAGCAAAGAAACATGGTAAAATGTTAAAAGTCCACCCCCACGTGAGTCATTTAACCCTTACAAGGCTTCATCTGCTTTGTTTCCAAAAGGAGTTTGGATGAAAATCTGGGTTATTTAGACCCCAAATAAAAAATATAAACAACAGAAGTAGCATTAACAATTCATGAAGGAAGAATTGGCATATTCAATCATTAGAGTTGGGACGATTGGTTTTCCATCTGGAAAAAAATAGACAAAAGGAATCCCTACCTCCCACCATAGAGGGGAAAAAAAAAGTGGTTCCGATACAGATTCCCAGGTCCCATGTTGGGCCTACTGTAACTTAGAACTTCATCATTTTTAAAGCCCTCCACAGACCACTTAGAAACCACTAGTCTGGACTACTAACTCCCAGGGGTCAGGAACTCCAGGGCTTTTTTTGACATTAAATCTTTTGCACCCTGGATGATCCCTGGAACATAATATGAACCCGGAAAATGTTTGAATGAATAGAAGATTTCAGATTCTAAAAGAAAAAAAATGAATTTTTAAAAAAGATTGTACATTTTTCTTTGGCTGTCATTGATAATGGAATAGATTGTCATATATGCAGAATTATTTGGGATACTGACCTGGCTGATAACAGGAGAGAAGAACTGAATGGAGAAATTTTAGTAAGATCAGCCTTTTCTTCTCAAAATCTAATTTACAGCTATTTGAAATTATTACACATACCTTGGGAACTAGGCCCACCTCAAAATATTATTAAACCATATTTTAACTGTGGTCATGATTATTCCTTTTTTCATTTATTAAGTGCCACGTTGTGTAGAAATACAATCTTTCTAGCACAAGTTTTTTTCCCTTCTTTTTTATTTATTAAGGTGTAACTTAAACATAATAAACTTCACCAATTTTAAGTGCACAGTTTTGCTGAATTGTGGCATTTGTGTACAACCTATAATCACCACCATGGTCAAGATACAGAATGGTTTTCTCATCCTACAAAGTCTCCTCTGCCCCTTTGTATTCCGTCCCCTCCCCCCACCTCCATCCTTAGGGAACCGCTGATCTGTTTAGGGTCTAACGCTCAATTAAAATAACAGTAATATATACACTACCAAACGTAAAATAGATAGCTAGTGGGAAGCAGCCGCATAGCACAGGGAGATAAGCTCGGTGCTTTGTGACCACCTAGAGGGGTGGGATAAGGAGGGTGGGAGGGAGGGAGACGCAAGAGGGAAGAGATATGGGAACATATGTATATGTATAACTGATTCATTTTGTTATAAAGCAGAAACTAACATACCATTGTAAAGCAATTATACTCCAATAAAGATGTTAAAAAAAAATAACAGTAATCCGGACTTCCCTGGTGGTCCAGTGGTTAGGACCCTGCGCTTCCACTGCAGGGGGCCCGGGTTCAATCCCTGGTCAGGGAACGAAGATCCTGCAAGCCATGAGGTGCAGCCAAAAATAAAGTAACAGTAATCATAATTGTAGAATCAGGAACTTTAAAATATTTTTGCCAAAGAGGAGAAATGACAAATAAATTGGTAACCTAGCCAGCCAGGCTGCAACCCCGAGATGGATTACAGCTTCACTTGACAGTGAATTAGCCCCCCTGGAGACCCAGGGTTGGAGGCCACGGGAGAGCGTGCCGAGCCTTCAAAGACCCGGTACCCCAATAATTTTTTACAGATAACATGGTAAGACCTTTTTTATGATTACAGAAAGAGAACGCAAGGGTTGACATAATCAGCTCAGATATACATCTGACAACTGGGTTTCTGAACATGCATCTGGACTCATTTTTAATCTGGTATCTTAAAAGAACCCCTGGGCCTTCCGATCTTTCTCAGAAGATTCTTAGTGACCATGCTGCTTGAAGATGAAGCATTCAAGTAAAGAAACTTCTGCCTCAGAGGATGTTTTCTTTCTCTGAGGCTATTAATTAAAAAGCTCAGAGTCCCTGGTTCCCACCAAGATTTATAGCCCAAACTGAAACACAGGAATGGTAGTAAGTCTATGAGAAACTAAATGCGGCAAAAACAAGAATGTGGAGATTTTGTATGGTGCTCTTGGGAGGGTCATCAGTTCTGCTTCCATGTGGGCACCAGGCACTGTTTGGGTCCTGAGACTACCACTGAAAAAGACAGGCAAATTCCTGCTGCCTTCCTGTAGGCAGCAACTCGCATTCTGATACTGGGAGGTGGGAACAAATAACACGGGTCCTCTCAGAGAAGAGAGCAGGGATGAAGGGAAAGCAGGTACAGGATGGCTGGGGTAGGGGTGGGGTGAGCATTTTGGGTAGCTGGTCGGGGAAGACTGCTCTGAGGAGGTGATCTTTGAGCTGAGACCCAAATAACAAAAAGGAGCCAGCTATTGCTAGAGAAAGAGCATTTTAGAAATCAGGACCAGTACATGCAAAGGCCCTGAGGTTGGTATGTTCAAGAAAGAAGGCAAAGATGGCCCGAGCACAGTGACCAAGGTGGAGAGGGGTACAAGCTGAGGTTAGAGAAATAAGAATTCTTGCTCCAAAAATGCAAACCTGAGCCCTCTTGAAAACAAAGTCACGAAGCCAGCTGTGCTGGTGCCCCTGTGCTCTGAGAGATGTGTCACTGCTGGGCCGTAGTTGAGAATGCTTACATTTGCAAAATCGCTTCTTATTTCCTCGGATACTGATGATAGATGAGCTGGCAGGGAAGGTAGAGCTTTTCTAGCCCAGTCCCCTCATTTTACAAATGAGGGAACAGAGGCCCAAAGAGGGTAAAGTTCTTCCCTCATGACCCGGAGGAAATTTTTGCATTTCATTATCACAGGTTGAGAGATCAATTTCCACCCTATATAAAGAGCTGCTGGCTGGCCGCTCTGGTGCAGAGTGAATGGTGGGGAAGAGGGGTACAAGAGGAGGTTGACAAAAATCCAAACGTTTGATCGCACACAGCAGCTAGGCTGTGGGAACACAGGCACGCCCATGCACTGAGTGGGAGGAGAAGTGAGTACAGCTCTCGAGCAGGCTAGTAGTTCTGGTAAAATGAAAGCACGAGGTTGGTCAAAAACTGGAAAGAACTCAAATGTCACTGAACAGGTGCCTGGATAAATAAATTGCAGTCTTTCCAGACAATGGAATACTACTCAGCAATAAAAGGGAGCAAACTGCTGATCCATGCAGTTGACTCTCAAACACGCTGAGCAGAAGCAGCCAGGTATGAGAGGGAGTAAGTAAGCACACCGTTTTGCAGGAAGGTCTAAGTCAGGCAAAGCTAATTTATAGTTTTCTGGGGCCAGGAGTGGAGCTCGACTGCAAAGGGCGCTGAGGGAACTTTTGGGGGTAATGGATATCTTTATATCTTGATTGTGGTGGTGTACATGTGCACACACATTTGTCAAAACTCTTAAGTAGGTCCTTTTATAATGTATGTAAATTATATCAATAAACTTGATTCTAAAAATTTTTTAAAGGAAGGGAAAAAGTAAAGCTTTTGGTTAAATTGCTATTTACGGGCTAAACAATTACCAAGCACCTCCATGTACAAGGCGCCATAACAGGTGCTGACCAGCTGTTGGTGCAGAACACGGTGGGACAGAGGCACCGACGCCAGCCCCTCTCTGTGAGCCCCATGGTTCCCTCCGCCAGACAACTGGCCTCCCATCCTCTGCTCCCAGCCCATCAGCCACCCAGAGACCACAATCAGAACCCAAGTCAGGGAAGGGACAGTGGCTACTTAGAGGAAAAGTAGCTCTTCCTTTTGGTCTGAGAGGACCTAAAAATCCATAAAGCAAAAGGAATGGGAAGGAGATTGGGCTTGTTTGTGAATCAGGGCCCCATCCCGACTGGTGGGCACCCACCCCTCTGTTTAGTAACCAACCTCCATCTCTCTTGCTTGATAATGTTTGTTCAAATAATTTTGCTGAGCCCCAGTCTGAGGTATTAGCATTGTTTGGCTTTAACTTTCCACGTTCATTGACACAATATGTTTGTATCTAATTTCTGCAAGTTTTCCCGGCCTCCACTACTGCATGTATGTGTGAACAGGGTATGAAGTGGCCTGGGCAGGGGACAGCAGCTCTTTACAGATAAGCATGTCTCTCTACAGAAAGATGGTTTCTGTGTGTGGACTTTCACCTACAGTCATATTGTGAAGAGATGTGGCAGTTTCTCTCTATTTAATATTGCACAGATGGGTATCTGAAAACATACCTCTCCAGACACCTAGGATGTGGTGTAGTGTTTTTAATTTTTAGAAAAATTAATCAGCCAAATAAGAGATGTGTGTCAATGCCCAGCCCTCAGTGGCTGGGTTCTTGCCCACAGGTGAGGATAATACTTTCATTTTGCATCATCCCACTTCTCAGACCTGGGGGAAGGAACAAAGGGGTCAAGGAGGTCATCCTCCTGGACCAACTGAGGGGACGGCAGCAGGTTGGCAACCCTAAATCATCCTGTTCACTCCATTTTTCTTCCTTCCTTCAGAAACTTACAAGATTGCTCTGCCACATGGAAGCAACATTACAGTCCTCATAAAGCCTGGGGCCCCAACTCTGCCAGCGAACCTATGTCAGATCATTTCTAAAACACAGGTAACCCCATTGTCCATCAAAGCCGGAGAGACAGCAGTCTTTTCCTTTAGCTGCCAGGATCCAGAGAATCACTTTGTTATCGAGATCCAGAAGAATATTGGTAAGTATGCACTCATGGACTGTTTGGCCTCCCTGCCTCTCTTTTACACGCTAAGCCAGCCTCTACTGCTAGGGAGGTGAGATCTGTTCTGAAACTCCGCACTCTCTTTAGCTTTTATGTGGCCATTCACAGTTCTAAGTGCTTTACATGGTTTCAGTTTTTTAATCCTCAGAGCAGCCCTAGGAGAAGTTCTCAAAGAAAGTAACTTGCCTAAGATGGCACAGCTGGTGTGTAGCAGCAAGATGGGAGCCCAAGTATTCTGGATCCAGAGTCTTTGCCTGTAACCACTATGCCATACTGTTTTGTAACAGAGCTACGGATTCTCAGGTGATGCTCTGCCTGATGTGCTAAAAACATCTGGCTGAGCAGGAGCAAAAGTCAAGGGAGTTGGAGGACAGAAGAATTGGAAGGTTGAGAAGATAAGAGTGGGGAAATGGGTCCACAAGGCACAATGGGAAAAAACAGCAGCTTTGCAGGCTGAGGGAGCTGGGTTTGACTTCAAGTGCCAGGGCTACTGATCATGTGGCCTGATTGCATGGCTTCATATGAGTTACTTAACTGCTCTGTGATTTAGTTTTCTGGTCTGTAATATAAGAATCATTGTACCAACCGATAGGGGTGTTTTGAGGAAGAAATAAAATTATGGATTGAGAGTGCATGACACACCAGAATTCAACAAACTACAGATATCTGGTGTTGTTAATCATAATTTGAGATAGAAGATTGACATAAGACACAATAATCAGGCAGAAAGAATTAAAGGTATACTTTCCCAATCATTTTAAGGTGGCATGCCAACTAGGAACTAACAGATATATCAGTAACAGTGAGAACACTATTTTGATCTAATCAAAGCCATGCTCAGAAAACTTCTTCACCTTTAACTGAAAATAAATGAATTGGCAATAGATCATGGGAGAAGAAAAAGGATAAAATAAACCTTAAGAAGAAGGAATTCATAAAAATAAAAGGAGAAATTAAAGTACTTAAAACCAGTTTTAGGGCTTCCCTGGTGGCGCAGTGGTTCAGAGTCCACCTGCCGATGCAGGGGACACAGGTTCGTGCCCCGGTCCGGGAAGATCCCACATGCCGCGGAGCGGCTGGGCCCGTGAGCCATGGCCGCTGAGCCTGCGCCTCCGGAGCCTGTGCTCTACAATGGGAGAGGCTACAACAGTGAGAGGCCCGCATATACCGCAAAAAACAAAACAAAACAAAACAAAACAAAAACAGTTTTAAAAACTGTGTTTGATAACTAAAACCAAGACCTGGTTCTGTGTAAAGACCAATTAAATAAACGAACTCTGACTAGTCTCCTGGAAAAAATAAAGAGAAATTACAGATATACAGCATTGAATGTATAAATGTGGGTTTAATGACATATACAAAGCAGATTGCTAAAATTGTAAGAGACTATGATAATAAATGTGAAAATCTGAATGACAGGATGATTTCCAGGGAAAATTTAATGAGCCAGATTGACTCAAAGAAAGGGAGGAAACCTGAATAAGTAAATAACCAAGGAGGAGATTGGAAAAATTGTCCAGTGTGAAGGAGAACAGGGTTTGGGTTAGTTAGAGATGGTTTCATAGAGTAGTCCTATAAAACTCCAAGTAGCAGATAATTTCTGTGATATTTAAACCATTCGAGAGGTAGGTTGACAAACCTTTTCTGTAAAAGACCAGAGAGTAAATATCTTAGGCATTATGTGCCAGATGGTCTCTGTCACAACTCCTCAGCTCTGCCATTACAGCACAAAATCAACCGTAGACAATAGGTAAACAAATGGGCAATGAATATCCCACATTCATTTACAAGAACAGGTGTTTGGCTTGATTTGGCTATTTGCCAAACCCTAGTCTAGAGCACTGAAAGAGGTAAAGGTTCACAGTTCATTTTATAAGGCTCTTACCACCCTGATGTCAAAATCTTCCACCACATAAAAAAGAAGACCACAGACCAATCTCTTATGAATATACATACATGCCAAAAAAATCCTAAGTAAAATATAAATACATCAAACCCCAAAACTTGCATTAAAAGACGAACACAAGAGCAGGAGAGCTTATTGGAAGATGGAAGTTTAACGTACTGCTCTGTGTGATTAGGTGAAAGGGAAGAAACTGCATTTGATCATCTTAATAGATGGTCTTAAATGTTTTTAATAAAATGCTCTTAGTAAACCAGAAATAGAGGGATGTTTTCTTAATCCAATAAATTGTATCTATCAAAAACTGATAACAGGGACTTCCCTGGTGGCACAGTGGTTAAGAATCCGCCTGCCAATGCAGGGACACGGGTTCGAGCCCTGGTCTGGGAAGATCCCATATGCCACAGAGCTACTGAGCCTGCGCTCTAAAGCCCGTGAGCCACAACTACTGAAGCCCGTGCACCTAGAGCCCATGCTCCACAACAAGAGAAGCCACTGCAATGAGAAGCCTGCATACCGCGACAAAGAGTAGCCCCTGCTCGCCACAACCAGAGAAAGCCCGCACACAACGAAGACCCAGCGCAGCCAAAAATAAATAAATTAAATAAATTAAAAAAAAAAAAAAAAGACTCCATGCTTCCACTGCAGGGGGCATGGGTTCAATCCCTGGTGGGGAAAGTTCTGCATGCCTTGCGGTGCGGCCAGGAAAAAAAAACTGATAGCAAATATATTTAACAGCCAGACATAGAAGTGTTACCAATAAATCAAGGAACAACATAAGGATTCTCACCATGCATGCTTTTGGTCACCATTATTCAAAAGTTCTAGTTAAGTATTTAATCTTAATAAATACATAGAATATATATGAAGCGAAATGTACAATCTTACTGAAAGACCAAAGAGAAGATGTAAATAAATGGAGAGATATACCATGTTACTTGATGAAAATCTCAGTATTTTTTAAGTGTCATTTCTCCCCCAGATTAATTTATGAGTTTAAGTCAATTACAATTAAAATCTCAATGAAGCTTTTACAGAGTTGAGAAGACTATTGATATACTTAAGAATTCAAAGGAATACTGTGTTGCTATTAAAAGAATGAAGTAAATCTATGTATTTGACATGGAAAGATGCCCCAGGTCATTTTGTTCCATTGAAAACAATGCAGCTTTTAGTAGAATAGTTTGTATAGTTTAATCCCACTTTATTGAATACACATAATCATATGGAGCCCAAAGTCTGGGGGGTTAAACACCAAAATGCTAACCTTATATTATTTCTATAGTGAGTAGGGGAGGGGAACAGGTGACATTCATTGTCTTTTTTCTGTTCTTCTGTAGTGTCATTTTTTTTACAAGCATGCATTACTTTTACAACCAATTAAGCCAAGAAAGTGACTGCCATCTTGAAAAAGGAGAAGGGTAATGGGACTTCCCTGGTGGTCCAGTGGTTAAGACTCGACCCTCCCAATGCAGGGTGCCCGGATTTGACCCCTGGTCAGGGAACTAGATCCCACATGCCACAACTAAGAGTTTGCATGCCGCAACTAAAAGATCCCGCATGCCGCAACAAAGATCCCGCGTGCCGCAACTAAGACCCGGCGCAGCCAAATAAATAAATAAACATTATTTTTTAAAAAAAGGAAAAGGGTACCACAATCTTATCTCACAAGACACATCTCACAAGACCAGTCTCACAGACCACACACAGTTTACCATATAATAAAAACCCATGCTCACAATTTTTGAAAATGTTTTGAAAATAAAAATTTTAGATTATAAATCTAGACACTGGAATCAAGTTCAGTGTTCTGCTTGCCTCTTGTTTTTAAAAACCTTTCCTGAATAAACATTCTGAAAGTGTCAAAGTTTAGCCCCTCTGCAGTCATCCCTTCTTTTTTTTAATTATTATTTTTTAAAATTTTATTTTATATTAGAGTATAACTGATTTACAATGTCATCCCTTCTTGAATGGCCCCGTTAAAGCTAATGAAAGTAGAAGTCTGTGCTGGGGAAAATGAGGTGTGAATCGCTTCAGAAATTACACTTCTCCGTCCTCTGGGTAGGAATCATTTTAGTTATTTAACATTTTTGCACTGGACGGGGAGCAGAAAACTTGGAGGCATGCCCATCATTTTGACTACTCTTACTTGTGTATCCATTCTGAAAACAAAGCTCTTAGCAACAAATTAAAAAGTGCTTGCACAACCTGACACCGCCAGGGTCTCATGGCTGGTGGCAGAGCCATGGCTGAGAGACGGGCCTTTTTGACTCCCGGTACTTGGTACGGAATTAGATCAGAGTCGCTTGGGTGGCCCAGGCATGTGTATTTTTTAAACATCCTCCAAGTGAGTCTAGTGTGGAACCAGGGCTGTGAACCACTGCCTTAGTAGGGGTAAGTGATCCCACAAGAACACAGAACCCAGTAGGGAACATGGGAAGTGTAGTTGAAAAGTTATGAAAGAGATGGCTTGATAGAAACAATGAAGTTTCCACGAGCTCCAAAACATAGGCACTATCCTTACCTACACACAAAGTATAATTTTAGCTGCATTTGTCACCTTGTTATCTAACCTTGTTTTATTGGTTAAGCAACGCAGTGCATTGGCAAGAACGGAAGTCGACCAAACACAGCCTGGGCTTTTGTCCTAGGAGCGTGTGCACTGTGAGCGCCACACGGCTCACCCAGACTCCAGGGCTGCTTTGCAAAAATTAGAGTTTTGACGTGATGACCTCAGAGGTCCTAGACAGCTCTGAAATTCTCCCATAATTCTATTTCGAGTTGGCAGTAGTTTCAAATACTCCACTGGAGCAGCAGTAAAGACTTGCAGATTATTATTACAGTGGCCAAAGTCCATTGCACTTTTCAGATTCCCTGCTGGAGACAACAAAATCCTCACTATTAGGCTGCCTGCTTTCTCTTAGTGCCTCCCTGATAGCAACGTTTCTCCCTTTGTTTTAAAAAGGCTTAGGAAACAAAGTACGTCAAAGGATGTCATTAAGTGTTAGCCTTTGGGAAAAAAAAATTCTACTGCAGTGGTAATGAAACACCAGCATGAAAGCCAGGAGGCAAGAAGATGACCTTGCCTCCAGGTTCCAGCCATTCAGGGGCTGTACATTCAGAGCGTACTCAGTCTGTTGATGAGTGTGTTGATGGAAAAACCAGTTTTAAAAGGTAGAGCTTGTCGCAGCACCCTAAAAATTGAGAAATCATGACTCTTTCGGTATAGAGGAAGTAGGATATGTATCCCAAAGCACAGGCTCCACTGCAAAGGGCCTCCCTCTGGCTTCCAGTAGGGCCTGGGCAGAGATCCACCAACTGGACTAGCTTAATCTGGAAAACAGTGCGGGTCCCCCCTCCCCGACCCATGCTATCCCAAAAATAGAGTGTTCCTATGACATTTTTCACAAGCCAAAATGGCGTTAAGTCAAAGAAGCAATTACCTTAGGACACATCTTGCTAACGGATGTGTAAAGTAATTTGAAATAAAGCACAAATGCTCACGGACAGAGTTCAGAGCTGTAGCAGCGTGATGCTGAGATGCTGTGTTGTTCCTGGGAAAGGAGCTTGGCGGTGCCACTTGCGGGGTACCCGCTGCCTCTGTAATGGCTCCCTGCAAAACAAACACTGAATGCTCTTTTCGCTTTCCACCTTTTTTCATAAATGCAAAAATTCTCTTTGGATTTATTTTGGTTAGCGGAAACAAGTACCAATGCAAGTCTTTCATAAAAGCAAAGTGGAATAAAGCGAACGTTCAAAAAGCAGGGGAGGACTTCCCTGGTGGCGCAGTGGTTGAGAATCCGCCTGCTGATGCAGGGGACGCGGGTTCGTGCCCCGGTCTGGAGGATCCCACATGACGCGGAGCGGCGGGGCCCCTGAGCCATGGCCGCTGAGCCTGCGTGTCCGGAGCCTGTGCTCCGCAACGGGAGAGGCCACAACAGTGAGAGGCCCGCGTACCGCAAAAAAAAAAAAAAAAAAAAAACAGGGGAAACTTGTAGTTAGGAGGTGACTTGGGTCTGGTTCCCTAGAAGCAGAGCCTGACATGAGGATTCTTGTCTTTAAGTCATGAATCAAGAGAGTGCCCTGAGAAACCTGTGAAGAAGTGAGGAAAGCAGGGTAGAATGAGGACAGCAAGCAAAGATGTGGTTTTAGCTGCAGGCTGATCTGGAGCTTGAGTGACAATTGCCAGGCTGTGTCATGTGAATCAAGGATGTCAGGCTTTTCACTCCTGGGTTGGCAGTGATTGGCTGTGGGTTGACACTCCCTGCTGGGATGGGAGTCAGGGGCAGGGAAACCTCTCAGGCTTTTCTGCCCCAAGGCAGCTCCCTCCAGCCAAGGCACTTCCCCAGAGAGGGATGCATCCGTGAGCCATTGGCAGCCAACTTTCATGTAGCCAGGAGATGGGTGGGCCCCCCAGAAAACCCCCCCTCCAAAGAGTTCACTACAGGGGCTGAGGAGGGGCAGTGAGTGGCCCAGTAGCGTTTGTGACCAGATTGTTTTGTGACTGTGTTTCAGACTGCATGTCAGGTCCATGTCCTTTTGGAGAGGTTCATCTTCAGCCCTCAATGTCAGTGTTGCCCACCCTCAACAGAACCTTCATCTGGGATGTCAAAGCTAACAAGAACATCGGCCTAGAACTGCAGTTCTCCCTCCCTCGCCTGAGGCAGATCGGGCGGGGGGAGAGCTGCCCTGACGGAGTCACTCACAGCATCAGCAGCCGCGTTGACACCAAGATGGTCGGGATCGGAACCTTCTGCAGCAACGGCACTGTGTCCCGGATCAAAATGCAAGAGGGAGTGAAAATGGCCTTGGCCCTCCCGTGGTTCCACAACAGAAAAGTCTCCGGCTTCAGCATCACAAACCAGTTGTCTATAAAACGTGAGCTCGCCATGCCCTCCCCTCTGTTTGCTGAGGTTGAAACCTACAAAATCACGCTTGCTCTCCATCAGAAATGGTCAGATGTTGGCAATTGTGTGATTCCATCTGAATACCTTAAAGGAAGTCCCACTCTTCTGTAAGCATGTGGGCCAGTCCTGGTGTGAACCCACCCTCCTCTGTTAAACAAACCAGGTGGTGACTCTTTCTTTTGTCCTTTGTATGTGAGGCTTGTTTTCAAGAAATGAAATGGGACTGGCTCTACAGACCTTAATGACTCTGTTTCTCATGTCTTTTTCCCGTCTTCTGTCTCTTTCACAGTTTCTAGAATTGTATCGGTATGCCAGATACAATTGTATCTGTATGCCAGAGCTGGCCCACAGCAGCTCATGAGTGCCAATTGTTAAGTGTCCTGGAATTTTGTGAGCTGGTATTAAACAGAGCCATTACTAAAAATAAAATTATATAAACTTACAATTAAATAAATTAGTTTAGGAACAAAGGTAATAAGTACTCAAAACTCATTACTTCCTAGTTAATACACTGCATTTTACTATTTATGCTTTGAAGTTAGGTATGCCCATTGGATCTGTATGGTGAAAATCCTATGTGATGGTGAGAGGGCTGTCCATCTCCTTCCAACTCCACGTTCATCCATCTCCTGTTGGTAGCCTGAAATCAGCTATAGTGGGAGTCTTTACACCAAGGAAGTGGGCAGACACTACAAATTAAGGCTTTATTTTTTTTCCCCTGCTGGGTTGATTATTAAACATATACTCACACACCACTGATGTATCCTCATTCTCACTGTCTACCTTGAATTGAGTATAAACATGCCATATCCAGACCCAGTGCTCAGGACCTAAGACCCACTTTCACCTCTTCTCTAACCCCTGTCCCCCCACCCATGGATGACCAGGGCAGGGTCTAATCACCTCCTATTCTCTCGTTTGGGTTCCACCCCCAACAGGCCTGTGCATCATCGAATCTGTGTTTGAAGGTGAAGGCTCCTCCACCCTGATGTCTGCCAACTACCCGGACGGCTTCCCCGAGGACGAGCTCATGACATGGCAGTTCATCATCCCCGCGCACCTGCGGGCGAGCGTCTCCTTCCTCCACTTCAGTGTCTCCAACTGCGTGAAGAAGGAGGAGCGGGTCGAGTACTGCATCCCAGGCTCCACCACCAACCCCGAGGTGTTCAAGCTGAAGGACAAGCAGCCTGGGAACATAGCCGGGAACTTCAACCTCTCTCTGCAGGGCTGTGACCAAGATGCCCAAAATCCAGGCATCCTCCGGCTGCAGTTTCAAGTATTGGTCCAACATCCACAAAATGAAAGCAGTAAGTAAGCCCCACTTTCCTTCCCCTCCCCCTCCTCCAGTGCCTTCTTTCCTTCCTGGGTAGTCTGCTTGGGCTGAGGTTCCCTTCCTACTTCTTGTCTGTGGCTCTGGCACACTTGGACTCTGGACCCTGTAAGACTTTCAGGAAGTGCGTTGCTAGGCAGTGAGACCAGGTCACTGGTGAATGCCGGGCATACTGTTCCACTTCAGCACAGTAAGAAGCTAAGATGATCTTGCATTCAGGGTGATAAGTTGTTTTTAATGAAGACATTGGAAGGTTACCTTCTGGAGCTCATGTCTTGACTGACCCTACAGTGTGGATCAGGATGTCACCAGCACCGTGAGCAGTGATGATAACACTTTTATTGTCTGAGTGCCAAGCCCTGCCCTAAGCACACCACTCACATGGTCTCAGCTAATCCTTATTACAGCCTTGCAGGGGAGACAGGAATTACCTTCATTTATTGATGAGAAGCCAGAAGTTTCAGAAAGGTTATGGAACTAGCCCAGTATCACACAGCTTGCCAGGAGCAGAGCAATCTCAGAACCCAGAGCCTGTGCTTCTGGACCACGCAGAACCCCAGGTTCTGTGAAAATGAGGTGTATCATTCCACACACATTTACTGAGATGCCGTGACTACAGCGAGGCTATATGCCCAGGGCACAACACTGAAGGAGGCACCCGCTCTGAGGAGCTCCCTCTCACAGAGGCTGTCACCCTCAGGGTTGTGTCAGTTCAAGGTCAGTCCCCGAGAGTGAGCACCTCCTTAAAACTTACTCTCTGGGTGCCCTTGCCTCACAGAGAGGAGTGGCAGGGATCCTGAGAAAAAGGTACAGGATGAGTTCAGAGTGGCTATTCCTGGGGCTCATCTATGAGCTGGAGTCTGTGAGTTGTGACAGGTGGTCTTGAACCAGGACATCTGTGATGTGTGCTGACGATGGGTTCTGCCCACAGGGTTGATTCTCATCCTTGTTTTTAATATTACTTACTTCCGGGAAATAGAACCAGGCAGAGAAATTGAGAATGTGAAATGGCATGGCTGATAAATACCTGAAAAGTGACCATGAGGGATCCACTCCCAGGGTTACCCATCTGACACCATCTTGGGAGTGCCCACTCGGTACCCACCTGGAGCCCGGCTCCTCAGGAAGCCTCAGTTCCTTCATATCTTGACCCAAGATTCCTTCTAATTCACAATAACCGTGTACAAGGCATAACTTTATATATACATGTGTGTATGCGCATGTGTGTCCACTGACACATTTTGATGACTCTATGTCACAATTTTATCAGAATGTTGAAAACAGCCATGAAGGGATTCAGAAATGGAGTGGCTTTGAGTTTTAGAAGACGCAGGGATTTGTTTATCATCTCAGTCACGGTGAAGTGCTACTGATTAATTCTGTTTCCTGTAACATCAGCTGGGTTGATTTCTAAATATAATCAAATTGTTAAGCATGCTATTACCAGCATCAAGAAGGATATGGCTTCAGTTTTGAGGTAAATAGTGGTTAACTGCACTTTAGATGTGTTTAGCACTGTCAAGGCTTTACATCAAGCATGGTTTGCATTTTTCTAGGCAAGTGAGTTAACTTGGCCAGCAGAAGTATCTTTACTTAGGCGATGCTGGAGTCCCTGAGAGCTCTGATTTCTGGACATCTCCATCTTGATCCTCTGAATCCCAACGTGGACCCTAAGTTTCAAGAGATTGCCCAAGGCTGCCAACCCTGTGCACTCACACGTTTGTCTGGTTCTGTAAATATGTGTGGACAGCTTGTTTTGCAGGCAGCATGGCCCAGTGGTTAAAGGCACTTACTCTGGAATTGGCCTGCATGGATTCGAAATCCTGATTCCCCTACTTACTGTGTGAGCCTGGGCAAATCACTTAACTCCTGTGTGACTCAGTTTATCTTCAAGTAGAGATAATAGGACTGTCCTCGTAGGGGTGTTGTGAGGAGCAATGAGGTGGCAGTGCCTGGCAGACAGTAAGCACTCTTTAAATGTTATCCTGCAAGGCTCTAGGTCAAGGAAGGGATACAAAGTTGAAAAAGACACAGCACTGGTCCTTAGACGTTAGCCTGTAATCCAGAAGACAGATGAGACTTATAGGATGCAGGAGGTCACTTCCCAGAAGGAGTTTCTTCTTTTTATTTTCTTTTCATATCTTGTTGATTTTATTTTAATAATTGCAATCTGGGTACCCTGCTGGTGTAACATTTGGTGTCTGCGTGGGTGGCCATTTCTCCACGGGCTCCTCTGGGGATGCAGCGGATAGTGGTAGGTGCCCAGGACTCTATACGCTGTGCATCACTGGGATGGACGGAGTTCTCCAGGGTGGGGTCTCGGCTCTGCGTCGGCCGATTCTGTCATTTTCATTCACTGTCTTCATCAGCTGGTGGTAACAAATGCTGTTGGTCTGGTTTCTCTCTTGTACTTTCTTGCACAGATGATGGATGTTTCAGAGGAAATTTTGGCGGGCATCTCTACCCACTTGGCTCTCTTCCACACCTTGGCACTGTCTCTGCACTTGTACTGGCAGGGGTCGTCCCCTCCGTCCTTTCCTCAGTGCTTGTGGTCGGCTATTCCCTGCTTGTGGTTGGTTGTTCTGTGCTTGTAGTTGGTTGTTCCCCAACTGTGGTTGGTTGTTCTGTGCTAGGGGTGGTGGTTCCACGCTTGTGTTTGTTTTGTACTTATGGTTGGTTGGTCCATAGCTGTGTTAAACTCCTATGGTTTGCCAGCAACTTCAGCCACGCCGAAGCCTCCCAGTGGTCTGCGCCAGGGTTCCTGATCTCCCTACATATACCTTCTCCTAGGCAGTGAGGAGCCACACTCTTCAGCTTTGTTTGGTCATCAGGTCACTGCTCCAGCCAATGGTAGCCCTGGGATGGCTTAGTCATCACAAAACACCCCTCCTAACACCCTGGGGTGTGGTGAGAGGAGGGAGGGGGATGCACAAGGAAATTTCTGTGGGTGATGAATATATTCACTATCTTGATTATGTTGATGTGTATACAGGTGTGTATATAGGTTCAAAACTAGGCAAATATACACCTTAGATATGTACAGATTACTGTAATTCAATTATTGCTCAGTAGAGCTGCTTAAAAATTATGTTCTCTGTAAGAAAACAAACAATGTCGGAAAGAAAAGAACAATTTTTGGTGAGGGAGAGTAGTTTATTACTGACATTGTTTAGAAATCCTAGAGCATAGTGACAATAAAAACAAGCCTGGATTTACTCAGATTTATTATTGTTTTAAAATTCTCTGTTCCCCTTTATTCCCTCACAGGGAATGAAATATCCCCACTGCCGTGACCTGGATAGGCCACTGCATGACTCCAAGTCACTTAGCAAGAAGGTGTCCTAATCTATGTGGGATTTGTGGCCTCCAGACACTGTTATGGAGGCTGGGGTTGGTGATTTTTCTGTACGGCGAGTTTTTGTCCCTTCGGAGGGTCTTTAGTTGTTTACAGCATAAGGTAGGTTACAACACACACCACTAAGAGGTAGATGGCTGGAAGCAAATCATTTGTGTGCCTTTTTGGTGGGTGCCCTGCCACCCTATACACATCATGCCTCTCCTCTGGGCCCCCTCTCCCCAGCCCCAGCAGTAGTGCTGAGCCCTTTTTCCTCCTTGCACAGGAGATAAAGTGTTAAGGGGGAATTTGTCTCAGGTGCTCACTGCTCACCCAGTCCTTATTCCCTATGTCTGGCTGACTTTGGACATTGAAGGACCCAGTCTGGTCCTCCACCTCGAAGGACCCCACCTCCATTCCTTGTCACACACCTGCCTCTTCCTTTCTTTCCTCCCCATCAGCAGAGAACTTGCAGAGACACACACTCATCCCCTGGATGAAGGAGCCTTTCACAAACTGTCACTTTTGTTTTAACCCTCCCTGTTAAAGATTCCGTCTCTGTGGTTGGCTAGCTGGGCCATTGGAGACCAGCAGATAGTTCTGGAGTCCCTGGTGGCTTTGCTCTGCAGTCACTGTCTGTACCAGTCATTACTTGGAGTGGTGGATTTTTCTTGGGTCTCTTGGTCCTGCTCTGGCTGATTTTGATTCATTTTCTTATTCAGACTGTGGCAAGAGACTAATATTGTTGGAGTCTTACTCTCAGGTTTTCTCAAACCCCCTTGAAAGGGTCTTTTTACCTTCATGGCTTTCTTTTGCACCTGGAAAGGCAACAGGGTGAGGCCAGAGTGGCTTTGGTTTGGGGGAGGAGGATGGTGACTGAGTGGGAACGGAGGCTTCATGAGAAGGGGCGTGCATTGAGAAGGGGATTTGTACCCAGCAAGGACAAGTTCAGAGGCTTAGCGGGGGAGTCTTTAGGAAAAAGCGGAGCATGAAGAAGGCATTCTGACATTGCCACTGTCTCTGAACTTGGGTTGGCAGGGGCTCTTCTTTCATTCCTTTCTTTGGTGCTGGGAGTGAGTCGTTGTACATGTGTGTGCAGGTCCCCTTGGTCATAGCAGAGCCTCCCATTGCCTACCCAGGGAGACTGCCCTTCTTCTATGTCAATGGCCCCTGGACAGTGAGGCTCCACACCCTTCAGTTTTGCTAGGTCAGCAAACACTATCCCCAGCCAGTGGTGTCTAAGGGTAGGCTTAGACTAGAGAAGGTGCCATTCTTGACACTTCCAGGGTGGGGCATGCTGGGAGGCCTCAAGATGGTGGCTGGAGAAAGGGAGTGTTTCCTCAACACCCTCTAAAGACGTGTCCCAAACCGACCTGCCACCCCTCCTCGTCTCCCCACGTTCAGTCCCTGTGGTGCACGTGGCAGGGAAAAGGGGATTCCTCCAAACAATTTCCCACGGCCACCCCCATTCAGTGGTTCATTCTGTTGTCTCCCTCCCCATCACTACCATGTCTCGTTTATCCATCTGAATGTCTGTGTCCCACTAAACTCCCAATCAGGCATCTTGTCTTATTCCTCTATTTTCCTGCACTCAGCACAGTTTCCAGCGCATTCCAGGCCCTCCATAAACACTGTCGCACTAATCTCAGGAGGCAGCCTCTTGTCCAAAGTGGCTTGAGAGCCAGATGTACTGCGCAAAGGCACAGCCCCTCAGAAGGGGCAAGGTAGATGGGACACAGTGGGAGCACCAGGAGCCTGGCTGCTGGGGGAAGCAGACAAGGACAAGAACATCAAAAACAGAGTGGAGGCAGAGCTGGGAGGGTTTCTCAAGCCAAAGAGGGTGGCTGTCACAGCAACCATGCAAAGTCAGAGCCTCAGCAAGGGTGGAAGCAGCTGTCAGAGGCACCCTGACCCCTCAGCATGCACAGTAGGACCTGACTACAGTGGGCCCAGACTGAAAAAAAACAAATTCTGTATGTGGGCAGCAGGCAGATGTCACCTTGTACCTGATTGTCTCTCCCCCCACCCTACTCTCTACTCTCTCTCTCTACTTTGCTGACAATATCAATTTAGCTAAAACTAGACCCAGAGGACTCCTGCAGAGAATATCTTTCCATGGCTTGAGCACAAGTGTCCTGTGTCTTAAGATGAGTAATGTACAAGCTGCCCTGGCTGATCTGGCCAGCTGTGACCAGATGTGTGAGCATGGATGGCTTACGTTGCCCAAAACATGCAGTTCAGCAATGTCAGAGAACTTGATTTACATTTGTCTCCACCCAACACACCTTGTTTTTCAGTGCTCCATAACACACTCTCATCTTTTTTTTTTTGCGGTACGCGGGCCTCTCACTGTTGTGGCCTCTCCCGTTGCGGAGCACAGGCTCTGGACGCGCAGGCTCAGCGGCCATGGCTCACGGGCCCAGCCGCTCCACGGCATGTGGGATCCTCCCAGACCGGGGCACGAACCCGTGTCCCCTGCATCGGCAGGCAGACTCTCAACCACTGCGCCACCAGGGAAGCCCCTCTTATCTTTTTTGATGGCACAATACTACCATGCCATACCTGGCATTATTACCACTCCATTACCTGGAGATATAAAAAATAATTTTGGTCCTCTTGGAGTTTCATCTAATAGTCACCGTAGAGAGAGAACTTCTCTGTTGTCCCACACAGCCTGTCTCTCATTTCCTGATATTATTTCTAAAAGGTTCAAATGGCCCTGCTGATAACGATCATATGAGTTAATAGTAGTCTACCTGTCTATGTTACTCCCTGTAGTGGGAGCAGACTGCTAGCCTACTACCTTTTGCATCCTCTTCTAGCTTCTTGAAGACACGTTTACTTGCTCTGAAAATACCAGCAGACTGATTGTATCTTCAATCCCTGTAGGTTTCTGGGTTAACATGATTCATATAAGGTAGATGGATGTGTTTCCAGAATGTTATAGCAGATACTTCCAGTAACTGATCTGGGTAAATGCTGGTTGTGGAAATAGTTGCATTGCTTCTTTTTCAGCTTTTATAACCCCCCAGAAGCAACCTGGAGCCCTTAACTAAATGTTGGCGTTGTTTTTGTTTTTTCTTGGGTAACTCCTGCTCTGTGAGTCTTTATTTACTTATTTTTGACTGTGTTGGGTCTTCATTGCTGCATGCAGGCTTTCTCTAGTTGCGGCAAGGGGCGCTACTCTTCATTGCAGTGCACGGGCTTCTCACTGCAGTGGCTTTTCTTGTTGCGGAGCGTGGGCCCTAGGGCGCGCGGGCTTCAGTAGTTGTGGTGCGTGAGCTCAGTAGTTGTGGCTCGTGGGCGTAGTTGCTCTGCGGCATGTGGGATTTTCCCAGACCAGGGATCAAACCCATGTCCCCTGCATTGGCAGGAGGATTCTTAACCACTGTGCCACCAGGGAAGCCCCTCTGTGAGTCTTTAATTTGTCCTGGAAGAGTTGACACATTGTGGCCTCTGACTTATCCCCATGGATAAGTAAGAAATCTCAGGAGTTCCCTGGTGGCCTAGTGGTTAGGATTTGGCGTTCACTCCCTTGGCCTGGGTTCAGTCCCTGGTCGGGGACGTAAGATCCTGCAAGACTTGAGGTGCGGCCCAAAATTTTTTTCTTTCAAGAGAGAGGCAAAGGGAAACTTAGGATGATGGTACAAGGGGACCCAAGACCATACCTGGGCCCCTTTAGATGAGAGCAGTTGAGAAGGCTCTGGAGAGACTTTTCAGAAAGATAACTTGATGATATACCTAATGTTCTCATAGGTATTGAAAGGAGATTTATACAAGCGGGGGAGAGTTTGGGTGTCAAATTACTGATAAGTACATAGAAACTAAGGAAATGATTTAAATGGCAATAACTAATTCTAGGGAAATAAAATCTTGTGCAAGAAAGAGAATCAATAGCATGGAAATAACATAACTGTGTAAACACTGTGTTACTATTGTTTACATAGGCATGATAATGTCAACACAGAATAAAGATCTAACATTAAAAATATGATGGTAAAGATTGGGAAGATGGGTGGATAGCAAGTGTATGGTTTGGATGTTTGCTGGGCATGTGTACCGTGGGTGTGTGTATGTTGTATATGAGGTGTGGGGTGTGGGCAGGGGGACATGAGTGTGGGTGAAGGAGAGGAAATCCTCATCTTCTTTTGTGGGAAACCAACAAATAATACCTGAAACAGGCTCCCCTGGTGGCGCAGTGGTTAAGAAATCAAGCCAATGCAGGGGACACAGGTTCGAGCCCTGGTGCAGGAAGATCCCACATGCTGTGGAGCAACTGAGCCCGTGCGCCACAACCACTGAGCCTGCACTCTAGAGCCCACGAGCCACAACTACTGAGCCTGCGTGCCTAGAGCCCGAGCTCCACAACAAGAGAAGCCACTGCGGTGGGAAGCCTGCGCACCGCAACGAAGAGTAGCCCCCGCTCACCACAACTAGAGAAAGCCCGTGCGCAGCAATGATGACACAACGCAGCCAAAAATAAATAAATTAAATTAATTTTTAAAAAAACCCTGAAACAGAAATATCTAGAAGCAGCAATAGAAGCATGTTGTTGGGTGCTGTGGATGTAATTGTAAAGAGAACCTGCTAAAAGAGTTGAAAGTTGTTATTCTGGGGAGTGGTCACAGTGGGGAGGGAGTTTTGTTTTCATAACAAACCTTAGAAAACTATTTGATTTGTTAAACCAGTGGTTCTCAGCCAGGAGCAATTTGCCCCCCAAGGGACATGTGACAAGGTCTGAAGACATTTCTGGTTGTTATAATGGAGGGCCATAGGGGTGCTACTGGCATCTAGTGGGTGGAGGCCAGGGATGCTGCTCAACATCTTACAGTGCACAGGACAGCCCCACAACGAAGAATTACCCCGCCCCAAATGTCAATAGTGCCAAGCCAGAGAAACCCTGCTTTAAATTCTGTGCGTGCACTACTTTGATACCGTACAAATTAGGAAAGAGGGAGGGGGTGGGGAGCCTCCTGCAACCTGTGATTGGACCTCGATAAGGGTGAGTGGGGTTTCAGAAGCAAAAGGGCTCCTAACACAGCCAGGGTAGGGGTAGGGAGGGTTTCCCAGAGGTAACAACGAAGATAATTTTTTTTTTTTTTTTGGCGGTATGCGGTCCTCTCCCTGTTGTGGCCTCTCCCGTTGCGGAGCACAGGCTCCAGACGCGCAGGCTCAACGGCCACGGCTCATGGGCCCAGCCGCTCCGCGGCATGTGGGATCTTCCCGGACCGGGGCACGAACCCGTGTCCCCTGCATCGGCAGGCGGACTCTCAACCACTGCGCCACCAGGGAAGCCCAACGAAGATAAATTTTAAAGGACAGTAAGATATGAGCTGAATGTGGGGCTAGGAGATTGAAAAGCTAACCATTTTCTAAATCAAATCATATTTAAGTTAACAACATTAGCATATATACTCCAGCTCTGGGTATGTCATCTCTCTGATTAAAGCACTATTAGAACTTACAGTAAAATCTACCTAGACATAAGCAATAAGAGCTAAAGAAAGGAGTCAGCAGATACGACAACCATAAGACATTTCCCTAATTTTGCTCCTAATTTGACACTGAGATCCCTGGCAGCCAGTTCAAAAGGAACAATTCTATTAAGTATATGGTTTCTGTTACCAGGAAGGAGGAAGCCTAGCAGACTCTCTTGGGAAACAGAGCTTTCCCAACTGGCACGGGACTTATTTATTCACTGGAGCTGCAGGCAGAGAGGCTAAGATACCTGATAGACACATCGGCAACACCCATGACTTGCAAAGGCAGCACCACCTTGCATAGGCATCTTCCTAACTTGATGGCTTCTGTAAAAGCAGAACGAATGAAATTAAAAAGCAACTCAGTAAAAAGTGATTTCCAGGGGTTCATAGTGTAGAGCCTTCTGGGGATGACATTATAAAGTGAAATGACTCTTTTATAAAGTAGTCTGATAATCCATTCTAAATAGTTGAAAAAATATTCCTATTCTCTCACCTAACAATCAGTTCTGGGATTTTATCCTGAGGAAACAGATAAAAACTAAACATGCACGTGTGCTTATTAGACTCTTTTACTTCTAGTGGCGCAATCATAGAAGTGACCTAAAAAAACAATAATTGGGCAGTTTTTCCAAATTATATAAGAAATACATACATACTTTCTAACTAAAAATTCAAACGTCACAGACAAAGCTAAAATCCCCCCTGACCATCTGTATTGTCCCTACTTCCAGGCCCCCCTCCTAGGGTAACCACAATTATGGGTTTGTTATATTTCTCTCCAAATCTTTTTTCTCTTCACTTAAATATTAAGTACATACATACATAAGTATGTACATGTAGAAATCGCTATTTCATTTTACATAGAGACTTTATAATCAAATGGTGTCATAGTCTAAATATGGTTCTACAACTTGCTGTTTTACCTAATACTATATCTTGGAGGTTCTTATATCAGTATATTTAGATCTCCCTCATTCTTTTTAACTGCTGCGTAATATTCCATTGGTGAAAGTTTCATGGTCTGTTTAACTATTCCAGTATTACTCCAGTCACTGTCACAGCACTGACATACACATGAGGGCATATATACGCATGTCACACTGCTGGGTTATAGGGGTGTAGGGTTTTTATTTTTATACCATACACTTTCTTTTAATTTGCTTTTCTCTGATTATAAGTAGTATTACAAGTGATATTAACAACACTTCATATTTTGGCTACTTGGACATTTATATTTCCTTTACTGTGAACTTCTCCATCATTCTCTGTAGAAAATATTTTCTCCCAGTGTGTCCCTTGTCCTTTAAACATTATTTATGGTACCTAAGTCAGAAAGATATTTTAATCTTTATTTATTTATTTTTTTTGCTTTTATAATTTGTGTTTATTCCACATTTATAAAGATATTCTCTTTGTTTTTATTTTGGTGACTGCTTTGAAGTACTAGTGTAATTTTATTCTTTTACTAATGGGAGAGACCATTCTCCTGGCCCAGCCTATGGAATACTTCATCTTTTTGTCATTTATTTGAAATGTAGCATTTATTAGAGATTAAATTATAATAGCTATGGTTCCATCCTGTCTGTGAATCTTGTAGCCCTGCACTAATACCAGCTGTTGTTAATTACTCTTCATAGAGGGAGAATATTTAAATAGGTGATGCTAAATCTCCCTTAGATGACTAAGATTAATGAATATTTTAAAAGCTTAGTGAATATGAAAACTATATGGTAAAATAAGTGTATCTGCATAAAATAATGAAGTAAAATCTGAGTATAAAATTTTATATACACCATACTGTTAAATAGGCGAAAATATGCATGCATACGCACAAGGACTAAAATGAGTTTGAAGAAATGAAAGCAGTTACATAAGGATGGACAAAATGCAGTCCACTGACTTTATTTTTAAATTTTGTTTCAAGCTATCGTAATGTTTTCTTAATAAGAAAAAAATTTCCCAATGTCCCCCAGCCATGAGAGATTTTGTGCTCATTTTTGCCATCTCACGGGGCTCATCCTGATCCATTCTTCATGCCTGTTTTCTACTTGTGGTTCCAGATAAAACCTACGTGGTTGACTTGAGTAACGAGCAAGCCATGTCGCTGACCATCGAGCAACGGCCCAGCAAACTGAGCCGCAAATTTGTCCCCGGCTGCTTCGTGTGTCTGGACTCTCGGACCTGCAGCACCAACCTCACCCTGACAGCTGGCTCCAAACACAAGATCTCCTTCCTTTGTGATGATCTGACACGCCTGTGGATCAACGCCGAGAAAACCATAAGTACGCCCCTGCCCCTTCAGTGTGCTCCTCCCGGGCTGTGGGAGTTCTCCCCCCTCGCCGTGGGAGTTCTCCCCCCTCACCCTGTCTTAGTGGGGTCCACTGGGTGGTTTGTAAATAGTATGATCAGAAATGCCCCTGGCAGTGAGGGTGAGCAAGGGCAACCAAGAAGCACAGAGCAAGGTGGAGACACACCCACTTTGAGACCAGCAGCCTCCGTGGGAACATGCATCTTTCAGAAGCAAGTGGCATCCCCCGTGTCCATGCTCACGTCTCCTCTGTCCAGCCTCCAGTCTCCCTCCTGTGAAATCCTCGTAGCCTTCCCCAACCTCCCCCATGCGCATGCCCCCTGCTTCCACGCTCACTGCTCACTTGTCTTCTGTTGCATGAGACCAAGTCTTGAGCTCAAAAACTTTGGCTTCTTCCATTTTTTATCCCTTTAGCTACTAGCCATGCCCGACATGTGCTAGTCACATAGAAATGTTTAATCAGTGGAGGGCAGCAAAACCAATAGTCACCTCCTTGCTGGGCCACCATCATCTCTGATGTGGATGCTCTTAGGGTCTCCACTGAGGCAGTAGCTAAAGCCGCAAGAGGCAAAGCAACCAGCCCGAGGCCACCCCATTAGGAAGCGGCAGAGCTGAAACGCCAGCTGAGATCTCCCCAACTCTGCTCCCAGCTCTAACTATTAGGCGAACTGCCTCCCCACAGGCAGGGACACTGGGCAGCAGGGCTGGGTGAAGGGAAAAACCTGTACCCTGCCCACGTGGCACTTAGCATCTAAGACACAGGTTGTCTTAGTTGAGAACTTGAGCAAACAAGAAGAGAAAATTTCAACCCTGAATACTCCCCAGAAGTTGTTCTGCCAGTTTAGTGGAGAGTAAGAATGCAAGAGCAGGAGGGAAGCTAGGAAAGGAGCGTCAAGGAGGCAGGAGCGCAGGACAGAGCAGGAGAGGAGAGACCAAAGGGAAAAGCAAGAAAGCCTCGGGCTGACTTGAGAGCTGGAGAGGATGCACTTCCGGTTTCCTCCCAGCCTGGGTACCACGAACCCCTCTTTCATAGGCTGCCTGGACCACCGGTACTGCCACAGGAAGTCCTACTCGCTCCAGGTGCCGTGGTACATCCTCCAGCTGCCTGTGCAGCTGCACGACTTCTCCTGGAAGCTGCTGGTGCCCAAAGACAGCATCAGCCTGGCACTGGTGCCTGCCCAGAAGCTGCAGCAGCACACTCACGAGAGGGTTTGCAACACCAGCTTCAGCTACCTCGTGGCCAGTGCCGTTCCCGGCCAGGACCTTTACTTCGGCTCCTTCTGCTCTGGAGGCTCCATCGAGCAGATTCAGGTGAAGCAGAACGTCTCGGTGACCCTCCGTACCTTTGCCCCCAGCTTCCAGCAAGAGGCCTCCAGGCAGAGCCTGACCGTGTCCTTTGTCCCCCACTTTAAAGGTAAGGTGGTCTTTCACTCTCTCCCCATCTCGACGCCCTCTTAGCCTTTCTTATGGGGACACTTATCTTATTTTGGTTTTCTGATCGTCTCAATTGTCAATTTGAAGAGAAGGGATAGCTGAGTGGGCTGTTCCTTATACAAGATGATGAGTCCTAATCCTGACTTTACCATTAACCTAGTGTGGAAAATTCCAGGAGTTAGAAATAAGACTGTCTGACAGTGGGAGGTGATGGTTGGTAGGCAGCAGAACAAATAATCGGGTTCGAGGCTTTTTTGGAAGCAGGCAGGGCATAAATGAGAACTAACCAAATATTCCCAAGTCCTGGATTCTTGAAGTGGTAACATACAAATCCTTACGCAGGTATTTTTATGATTCTGCTTTGACAATTCAGAACGCAGTTCGGAGGGCACAGAGGAAGGAATACTGGGAGAGAGATGAATCTCTAGAGCGTTCTCCTGCATGGGGGAGCAGGCCCCTCCCGGGAGGCTAATGTATCATCTTCTCAGGCAGCAAGTGAGGTTTAAATTGGTCACAACGGTGAACTCTACATTGTTGATATTAAAATTCACAGTCACCACTACAAGTTGCTAAGTTCATTTTTAAATTGACCAAGACCTTAATTCAAGGTTTACCCTGTAATTTTGTTCTCAGAGGCATGAGTGGGAGGGAAATGAATCTGGCCGTAAGATTAAGGTCATTCCAAGTTGCCTGGTATCTCCAAGGTTACCAGAGAAACTCCTTCTGGGGAGTCTTTGAAAATAAGACACACCATCCTCAGTGTGGAGTGTTGGGGTTTTATCTCACCTGAAGATAAGGAGTGGATTAGTTGACATGTCAGAGACCCTTTCAACTTTGCAACCAGAAAGAATTCTTCCCAGAACCTGAAGTTCTCTAAATCTCCAAAATAGAAATCAGTGTACACCAGTCCCACCATGGAGCAGGGCGTTGGACAGATGTTAGCTCCATTGAGGCCATTTCTGAAAGGAAGCTGAGACAACCACCAGTTTGGCAAACTGGCCTGTTTTGTGTTTGTTTGTTTGGTTGGTTGTTTGGTTGGTTTTTTCAAAAGGCCCGAGAACCTAATCTGAGACTCTATTCCTTTGCTGACCAATATTGTAGCCACTGGCCACACGTGGCAATTTAAATTTAAATTAATAGTAAACAAAATTAAAAATTCAGGTCTTCAGTCACACCAAGCACGTTCCAAGTATTCAACAGACACATGCTGCTGTGGCTACTCTTAGCCAGTGCAGATCCAGAGCCTCTCCATCATGGCAGGAAGCTCTGTAGTCTGGACAGTATAGCGTCATCTCCTCCACCCTCCTATTCTCTCCATCCTGATTGAGTGAAACAACATCTGAGTGGATTCTCTTCCTTTTCCTGCAGAGGAAGGTATTTTCACAGTGACCCTGGACACGAAAAGCAAGGTCTACCTGAGGACCCCTAACTGGGACAAGGGCCTACCATCCCTCACCTCCATGTCCTGGAACATCAGCGTGCCCCAAGACCAGGTGGCCTGCCTGACCTTCCTCAAAGAGCGGACGGGCGTGGTCTGCCAGACAGGGCGTGCGTTCATGATCATCCAGGAGCAGCGGGCCCACACCGAGGAGATCTTCAGCCTGGAGGAGGAGGTGCTGCCCAAGCCAAGCTTCCGCTATCACAGCTTCTGGGTCAACATCTCCAACTGCAGCCCCATGAGCAAGAAGCAGCTGGACCTGCTTTTCTGGGTCTCGCTTACCCCAAGGACCATGGGTAAGGTCTTTTGGGGGTGGTGGTGGATAGCAGTTGGTAGCTGAGGGATCAGGAGCAAGACTGGAAGGCAAGTCAGAAAGCATGGATTTGAGTCCTGGCTGTCCATGTATCAGTCAGCTATTGTGTCAATAATACTGTATAACAAACCACCCCAGAACTCAGTGGCTTAAAAACAGCCATTTGTTATTGCTCACATGTTGGCTGGGCAGTTCTGAGCTGGGCTTGTCAGGGTTCATTCACTCAAGCACCTGTGGGCAGCTGCAGGTTGGTTAGAGGACTTTGTCAGTCTTGGCCGGGCACTCTCACATGTCTGGGGCCCAGCCAAGATCAGCCGTGATAACTGGGATTCCTTGGCTCTCCTCAGCATGGTCTCTTATCCTCCAAACTGGGGCCTGTTCTCATGGCAGAGGCAGAGAGATCCAAGAGAGGCTGCGGGAAGCATGCAAGGTGTCCTGACGCTTAGGTTAGGAACTCATACCCTGTCCCTTTGACAGCATTGGTTTGGTCAGCCCAGATTCAAGGGGTGGACAGGTAGACTCCATCTCTTGATGGGAGGAGCTGCAGGATCACACAGTAAATAAAGGACATGGGTCAGGGCAGGGGAAGAATTAGGGCATTTTGGTAGTCAATCTACTATTAACCTCTTTCTGACATAGGGGAAGTCTCTTTACTCCTCTGATCGTCCTCTGCAGAGGATAGATGATTGTAACTACCCCATAAAATTATCACTGGGGATTCAGTGTTGGTGATTAAACTGTGAGGACCTGGAAAGTGTGACACAGATACATGATGCTGGCATTTTTTATTTAGTCCAGTGAAACATTAGAATCCTTGAATGCCCTCAGTCGTGGGCCTCAGAGCCATGATGAGGATTTTGCCTTTATGCCCAAAGTGGTAGTATCCACTGAAGAGTTTCAGGCAACCTGTGGTGGGGCCGTGTTAGCCCTTGATTCCAAGATAGTCACAGAGCACCACAGAATGTTGGAACCACGGAGGTTTTTTTCCCCAGCCCCTTCCCTTCTGGGTGGTCAGATAGACTGTGTGTCCACCCAAGGCCACACAGGTGGTTAGCAGCAAGAGAACCGACAGGGACCAGAAGCCACAAGTGAAAAGCTCGCCCACACTCTCAGATTAGCTCCTGAGTTTTCTTCCTCTCTTACATTCATTTTCTGTCATTTATTTCTAGTCCTATTTTCTCACAGTCTCACCTTTTGTTTTCTTATTGAACAAGCCAGAAATCCTAAATCCTGGTTTGGTGCAGGGCTCTCTCTCTGATATACTTTCTTTTTCCTTTGTACAACTGTAGGAGAAGGACAGCACACATGAAACAACCCTCTCCTTAACTCCTTCACCTCTGACTTTTGACTCCCTGCTTTCTTCTACACCCCCTGCTCTTCTCTCCTCCAACATGGGCTGTGGCGATCAGGGGAGCACAGCTGGGATAGGCCAGGAGTAGCCTTTGGAATAGATCTGGTAGGTCCCCCAGTTTGTTTTAGTTATCTTTCACTGCATAACAAACTATTCCAAGATTTAGTGGCTTAGACAATAACCATTTTTTTTTTGCTCACAATTCCATGGGTCAGGAATTTGGATGGAGCACAGCAGGTGGCTCATCTCTGCTCTAAGATATGAGGGGCCTCAGCCAGATGCCTTGAATAGCTAGAGGGGGGCTGGGATGGTTCACCTTTGCTCACTTTCAAGGCTGGGAGCCTTGGTTTGTCTTCCTCATGGAGTCTCCACATGGCTACTTGGGCTTCCTCACAGCATGGTCTCAGCATAGTCAGACTTCTTACATGGTGGCTGGCTTTTCCTCAGGAAGCGCAGGAAGCGGCCAGGTTTCTAAAAGGTTAGGTCCACACCAGCACAGCCCATATTCAAGAGGAAAGGAAACAGATTCCCCTTAAAGTGAGGAGCAGCATGTGCGTACGAGGAGGGAAGGAATGGATGGTAGCCATCTTTGAAGACTGTCTACTGGAGCTCATCACCAGCCTGACACCAAGTGTCTCCCCATTCTCCTCCCTTGTGTCTCTGTTCACAGACCTGACTGTCATCATCCTCGCGGTGGTGGGAGGTGGCACCTTACTGCTGTTTGCCCTCGGACTCATCATTTGCTTTGTGAAAAAGAAGTAGGTGGAATTTCTCGAACTGTCTTCACCTGAGCTGACACCTCCTTACATCACACAGACCAGAGCTGTCATTAATCATTGACTTTTTTCCTTGCTTTCCATTTTCCCCCGCAAAGATCAATGTTAAATAATATTGCCAGGGCGGGTACTTCCCTAGCGGTCCAGTGGTTAAGACTCCGTGCTTCCAGTGCAGGGGGCGCCGGTTCAATCCCTGGTCGGGGAACTAAGGTCCCACGTGCTATGCAGTGCGGCCAAAAAAATAAATATTGCAGGGGGTGAATTCCCTGGCAGTCCAGCAATTAGGACTCCAACCTTTCACTGCCGAGGGTGCGGGTTGGATCCCTGTTTGGGGAACTAAGATCCTGCAAGCCACCTGGCGTGGCCAAAAAAAGGAGAAGTGGAAAATAAATAATATTGCTGGATGTGAATTATGCTTGGAGGGGGAAAAAATCCCCTACCTAGTAGGAAAAAAAATACACATGCGGTGACATTTTAGCCTGCAGTTTTACGCAGCTGCCTCAGCATAAGTCCCCTGTGAATCATTTACTGTCTGCTCATTAGACTGTGGTCCTCACAGGGGTGATCTTGGCAGGAAAACGCTCCCGTAGACCCTGCCAGACCAGGCCTGTGAACCCGCTCCCCCTGTCACCTTGAGGAAAACACACTCACACTGCCCAGCTTGTTCTCCTCCAGTTTCTTAAACAAACTGTCTGTTTTATGCTTGTTTATTGGCCTCCAGACAAGCATCAAAAAGCCAGCCCTGTGGGCAAGAGGAAGGAAGACCCAGTTAACTGACTCAGTCTCACCTTCCACCCCCTCAGGATAACAGCTTCTGTTTTATGAGAGGAAAGTGCTGACCTTTTTAGACAGAGTACGTGCTGCTGCCAGATTTCATCAGTTCTGCTCCTATTTCTAACTAAAGCCATGGGGACGGGGGGAAGCTATTTCCCTTAGCAAAAAACCAAAAAGAAATTTTTTTTATTAACTGGGGCCATGAGCAAACAATTGAAATTGCTGATCAGAAATGTCTCTACTGATGAGGGTGGGTTGGCAGGTTCAGGGGGAGGCGTCTTCTCTGTGAAATGTCATTGCACACATCTGGCATGAGGGAAAAGGACTTCTTTTAAAGAAACATCATTGTATCACTCCTCTCAGGAAACTTTCCTGTCTGGGGTGCACAGTATGTTCCACCCAGATGGGAAAGCATGGCATTAACACTGGGCCCCAGGTTCCTCATCAGGAGGGAATTGGACGAGGGGAGGGGCCAGCACTTGCCTCCATCCCTAAAGTGCCCCAGTCCCGGCCTGGGAATTACCAGCTCCTGCCTTGCTGTGGGGGAGGCCACTGGCTGGCAGGTTTGCATAAGGCTTGTCTGTCCCCAAGTTGGGTTGGGAGGGAGGACGGGTTCCTGCCATGAGAAGGAGGGCAGACAGTGCCGTTGAACTTGGTCATTAAGCATGTATTTCCTGAGGGTCTCCTGGGCCCTAGGAACCAGGAGAGGTGCTGGGGATACACAAGACACAGTCTTTTCTCCTGCCGTCTATGGGGGCAGAGGGACTAAAGAAGCAGGCAAATAAGGAGGCGGTGTCAGGACAGTGTGAGAAGAGCTTGGTGGGGACAAGCAAGGTGCTGTAGGAGCACATGGGCGGAGCATTGCTACAAGACTTCAGGCTGGAGGCCTTGCAGCCTGTCATCCTGGCCAGGGAACCCAGTGTTACAAGCTACATGTACTAGATTTATTTTTATCTCAGAAAAGTACAGGTTCACAATTAGTGAACCGCCAGCCATGCATTATGTGGTCCATTATGCTAATTGAGCTACTGTCCTCCATTTGAATCTCTGGTCAGCTAAAAAGTCAGCATCCCCTGCTTTTCACTGGTGGAGATGGAGGGCGAGGCTTTGTTTTCCGAGGCAGGGAGTGCAAATGCCCATCCATGTCCAATACCAAAGAACATTACAAACCAAGCATTAATGGTGTTAGGGAGGAACCCGGGCACCCCAGCCTGACTTCTGTCTTCTTTGTAGCTCTTTCCTCTTTTGGAGGTTACTGCTGAAGGGACTGGATCCCTCTACTGATGCTGAGTCCTACTGTCCCCAACTCCAGCTAAAAACTAAGATACAACCTTCCTGAGTGTCGTATGCTATCATTTAGAAACTAGATGGTCATAGTTTGTGCTCATGCAAAACTGAGATGAAGCATTAGCTACAGGAAAGAACTCAGAGAGTCATAGAAGGTTGGCCTAGGTACGCCCGTGCTTGATGTGGTTGGTTTGGGACACCACCTGTCTCTGCTAGGAAAGAGAGGTTGTCAGATGTCTCTACCTTTGGATACCACGCAGGTATCAAAGCAAACTCAGGCACAGAGGGTGTTAACAGTGCCCTCTCTAAACCACTCTCTGCTCCTGTTTCCACCTTAAAAACTGGAGACAGAAGCTGGTCCCTTTCTAACTGTTCGCTGAGGACAGCAGTTTCAGTTTCAAACGCTAAGCTATTTGAGGGACTTGGGGGAGACCCAGTCAGAACCCTGAATGATCTTCATTCCAGTAGGGATGTACAGTTGGTGAGCCTCTAAGATCGTTTTCTTCCTGACTCCTGTCTTGTTCCCTTCCTCAGTAGGAAAAAGAAGATCAACAAGGGCCCAGCTGTAGGTATCTACAATGGTAACGTCAATACCCAGATGCCGATGCAGCCAAAAACGTTTCAGAAAAGACGGAAGGACAACGAATCCCACGTGTATGCCGAAATCGATGACACCATGGTGTATGGGCATCTGCTGCAGGATCCCAAAGGGTCCTTCCTCCAGCCAAAGGTGGACACCTACCGGCCCTTCCAGGGCCCCACAGGGGACTGCCCTCCCTCCCCACCCCGCATATGCTCCAGGGCTCCAACTGCGAAGTTGACCAAAGATGAGCCATCCTCTGGCTTCCTTTCTGAGTCTGAGAGCGAACCGTACACCTTCTCCTACCCCAACGACAGGAATATAAGCAATGGGAACACAGACCCTCCCTTGCTAGAAACCTATGAGACCATGGAGCCTGGGGAATAACTTGGACCCACCCCTAAGACTTGACATAAAGCAGGGCACTGAGATGCCCTTTAGGGTTCCCACCCAGAAATCCTGAAGAAGAGGAATTCTGTGGAAGGACAGCAGGAGGTTTTTCTGGATGCCACCAACTTCTGATTTCCAAGTGGACTCATTCCAGTGCTGAGACACTGAAAATGATGAATTGTGATCTGGATACAGTCATCACAGTGAAAGTCCTTCTAAACTCAGGTTGGGTTGTAACCAGTCCATAATGAGAGGGGAGAGGCTGAATCACGCAGGACAGGGATGCAGTGAGCCCTGGATTTGGATTTGGATTTGGATTTGGATTTAGACTTCTTCAGGTTGAGAGTGCCAACCCCTAGGAGCCCACGGAGACCCGTGCTCTCACTGGGGTCCCCTGGGTGGAAATGTCAGTATGCTTTATTATATTTATTTGGTGGTCCTGTGTATTTAAGAAGTCAAATGTATAGCCATGCAGCTCTTTTCACCTGACGTAGTGACAGCTCACGCTAACTGGTTAGATGGCTGGGTTTTGACTTCTGCTGACCACTAGATAAACATGTGCTTGTCCCCTGGGAGGTGGGAATAATTTGCAGTCTGTCCAGCCAGAAAAGGGTGTGCGTGTTTGAGGGTACTGACGCACATCTGCTTTGATAAGAGACTTGCTGGTTCTCTTGCTCTGCGTGTGGTTATCCTACCACAGAAATCCATCTTGAGTCCCATTGTCCTTTGACCTAGAAGTAAGAGAAATTTCATGGAATTGCCATGTGTGGCTCTCCCAGCTGCAGCAATACTTTAGCATCTAAATAGAAATTTAGAGAGTATTTTCATCCTCTAAAAACATTGAAGGATACACCAAAGGGTGGCCACCTGTATTAGTTTCCTAATGCTACTGCAACAAATTACCACAAGCATGGTGGCTTAAAAGAACGCAAATTTCCTATCTCAGGGCTCTGGAGATCAGAAGCACAAAATGGGTTTCACTGAGCTAAAATCCATGTGTCAGCAGAGCTGTGCTCCTTCTGGAGTCTCTAGGGGAGAATCCATCTCCTTGCCTTTTCCAGTTTGTAGAGGCTGCTCACATTCCTTGCCTCAGATGGTGGCAATGTGACACTCTTGCTTCCCTCTTTTACTGACAAGGACCTTTCACTTATAAAGCCCGGCCGGATAATCCAGAATTATCTCCCCATCTCAAGATCTTTAATTACACTGAAAAGTCCCTTCTGCCCTGTAAGGTAACATATCCACAGGTGCTGGGGATTAGGACATGGACCATTATTCTGCCTACCACACCTTTCCTGCCCCTGCAGGAGAGACTGGAGAATGATCCAGCCTACAGGTGTGTTTTGTGTAGCCTGCGCATCTTCTTAAAGAGTTAGTCACCAACATTTAAAATTATAAAATGTTTACATAAAATTCTGGATCAGAAGGTCTGGCCATGCTGCGGCTCACATTCTCACCGAGCAACAACCAGCTGGAGTTGAAACGCAGCTCATCTTTAGATGCGGCATCTGGTTCACCAGTTCACCACAGGGCCCACCAACCCTGTCACCTCACACACTGAGGCTGAGGGTCTGCTGCTATTGGTCAACACCCTGCAGAGTTGCTTCTCATAATGAAATGGAAAGTTCAAGACTCATATCTCATATGAAATAAGAAGACAATTCTTAAGGCTGATGGGTGCTTCAGGAAAGTTTCTTTTACACACAGCCCACATCCTTCATTTATACTAATTACCAGCCCAGCTCCTGTGGGCATTTGCCTTTGTGGCCCCTGTTCTCATCTGGGAGGAGAAGGATTGTGTTATGGCTTGTCAGTACAGTCCCAGGTCGATACTTCTGTGGCAAAACCTCCTTTAAGAAGTAGATGTAGGGCTTCCCTGGTGGCGCAGTGGTTAAAGAATCTGCCTGCCAATGCAGGGTACATGGGTTCAAACCCTGGTCCAGGAGGATCCCACATGCCACAGAGCAACTAAGCCCGAGCGCCACAACTACTGAGCCTGCACTCTAGAGCCCACGAGCCACAACTACTGAACCCGCATGCCACAACTACTGAAGCCTACGCGCCCTAGAGCCCGTGCTCCGCAACAAGAGAAGCCACTGCAATGAGACGCCCGCTCACCATAACAAAGAGTAGCCCCCGCTCGCCGTAACTAGAGAAAGCCCGCGCGCAGCAACAAAGACCCAATGCAGCCAAAAATAAATAAATTTTAAAAAAATAAAATGAATTAACTTTAAAAAAAAAAGAAAAGTAGATGCAGGTCGTCGTGTTCAGTGACTTCACCTTGGAAATACACTGCCCAGGCTTGTCCACCTGCTACTTTGCCTCCATGAAAAGGAGTTTTGCAGTCTCCTAAATGGTGTGTTCCAGGGGTTTTTTTAACTCTTTCCAGGAGGAAGAGTATGTTGGGGTTTTTTAAATTATGCCTTCAGTGCTGACAGTGACACCTTTACTTCTGAAAAGCTGGCTCTGCCCAGGGACCCTCAGCGTCGACCTGAGATGCTGGCAAACACCCTCCAGGAAGGGCCAGAGGAGGGCTGTGCCTTCCTTCCCTCTGCTGAAATTGTATCAATATTTAAAATCATCGTTGGGGCCCTGGCCCTCCATTCTCTGCCTTCTCTGACCTCCTGGCTGCTTCTGACAGTCACTCAGTCAGTGCTCTGAATCCCACCCTTAAAGCATGGCTGTCATCACACGCCACCTTTACTCACAAGGGCACCACGTGGCCACTTTCTTTTAACCGAGAGCTCAAAACTCCAGGCCAAGTTGCTGTCTTCCTGAGACCTCAGGTGGATTTAATGTTTTCCAAAGACATGCCTCCTTGAAGGGGCCAGCCCGACATACCCCTGGCTCTTTCCTTTAAAGCCCAGGCCCCACTTCTGTAAAATATTTCAGGGTCACTGAAAACCAAACACATTTGTTGAAGCCTAGCTTGTGCCAGCACAGTATCCTCCACGCTGGGTCTGCTGATGCCGGGCTGCCCTCGCGCCCATCCTCTGTACCTATGACAAAGCCCGACTCAGACAGGACTGGTTAATGCTGCAGTCATTTTGCACGGGAGGGCGACGTCTCAAGGAAGAGTCCAGGGGGAAAAGCATAAGTCCATGGAACATAACCTGGGTCAAGGTTGGGACTGATTTGTGTGGATCTGCAATGCTTAACTCAAAATAATTTATTTGTTGTATATACTTTTGAGGCAGCATTTTATTCATTTCCTACACTTTTTTAAATAAACAAATATACAGAAAAAAAGGCATCAGGTTGTTTAAATGCTTTGGCGACCTGTCCCCTTGTTCAGCTGAGGCCCTCATTTCCCAGGTTCAACATGGGGTCAGCAGATTCCATCTTCTCTATGTGTTTATGGTCCAGCAAGCTGGACTCCGGGCTGCCGATGAGTGACTGAGAGGCCAGAGTTTGTTCTGTTCTTGTTGAGGCAACCTGAGCCCCCTCTGTGTGACCCTCCCAATACCTGACCCCCACAGAGGCCACCCTTGCCACTGACTGCTCTACACCCAGTGCAGGTCACCAGCCACCAGAAAGGCAGTGGGAGAGGGAAGCTCCAAGCAGGTCCCCACCACCTGCCATGCACTTGGAGGGGAGACCCAAGTACACGGAGGAGACCGGGCGCTGCTGTGTAACCACAGCAGACCTTAGTGACTTAAGAACAATCACATATTTTGCCACAAACCCACGTTGAGCAGGGATCAGCAGGGATGGCTTATCTCTGCTCCGTGTGGCCTTTCTGGAGCAGCTCAACTAGAATCCACTTTCAAAATGGTGCATCACACAGCTGGCAAGTTATTGCTGGCTGCCAGCTGGGAGCATTGATTCCTCATCATGTGGACCACTCACTCCACAGGGCTTTCTGGGCTTCTTCACAACACAGAGGCTCGCTTCCCAGGGCGAGTGTTCCCAGCATCAGGATGTCAGAGCTGCTAGTCCCTCAAGGCCTGGGCCTGGAAGCTGGCACAGTGTCACATCCATTCTAGCCTATGGGTGTGTCAGTCTCAGAGCCTCAGATTTAAGGGGATGCATATATTGCATCATAAGAGCATTAAATTTGTAGAGAAGTGACAAGACAAAGGAAAAGTACTTTGAGCTTCTAGGAGTGAGTGGCAAATTGTGAAAAGGTAAATAAACGGGGGGAGTTAATGGAAAATACGGGTTTTCGCAAGGTGTGTTGTATAGATTTCTCTGCTGTCATCTCTGGGCTAAGAGTCTAGAGTTGTCTCTGGTGATTAAAGAATCAAACTGTCCTTCCCGGTAGAGAGGGAGAGGACAGAGAATTTTTCTTGTGTCCGTTTCTTCTTAATTGCCTTCAGCTCAAAATGATCCTTACACCAGGCTTGCATATTTTGGGGTGGGATACTCTGAATCCCTCATTCTCCCATTTGAAACATAAATAAGTTTCATATATTAAAAGTTGAATTGGCAGCTGTGCAGAGAGATTTGGGTTCGAAGTATTGAAATAAGAGATCTACAAAGGCGGAAGGACCATAGATGGAACAAGGGGAAAAGAGCAAACCTAAGTATATTGCCCCATATCTTACTGAATCAGTCTCTTAGACGTGGGAGTAAGTCACTCTGGTGAAACAGTTGTGTTTCATTTCAGGAAATGGTACTGCAGGTGGGAGCAGGGTGCCCACTTAAGTTAAGCCTCTATATAGTGTGAGCAATCAGGCACTTAATGAGGGACATTTCTATAGAAAATGAAGGGGGGAAAGGGCTAATGGTTAGAACAAACTGTAACCTCAGGTTTTGAGTCCAGAAGGTAGTTAGAAGATTTCTAGATGTTGGGCTCAAAGCATGCATTTATTTATTTATTTATTTATCTTCCAGTTTTATTGAGATAATAATTAACATACAACACTGTATTAGTTTAAGGTATACAGCATAATGATTTGACTGACATACATCATGAAATGGTTACCACAATAAGTTTAGTGAACATCCATCATTTCATATATATACAAAATTAAAAAAAATTTTTTTCTTGTGATGAGAACTCAGGATTTACTCTCTTAACTTTTGTATATAACATACAGCAGTGTTAAGTATATTAGTCGTGCTGTACATTACATCCCTAGTACTTACTTATCTTATAACTGGAAGTTTGTACCTTTTGATCACCTTCATCCAACTCCCCCCTCCCCCACTCTCCTGCCTCGTTCCATAACTTTTTTTCTTTTTTTTAACATCTTTTTTGGAGTATAATTGCTTTATAATGTTGTGTTAGTTTCTGCTTTATAACAAAGTGAATCAGCTATACGTATACATATATCTCCATATCCCCTCTCTCTTGTGTCTCCCTCCCACCCTCCCTATCCCACCCCTCTAGGTGCTCACAAAGCACCAAGCTGATTTCCCTGTGCTATGTGGCTGCTTCCCACTAGCTATCTATTTTACATTTGGTAGTGTATATATGTCCATGCCACTCTCTCACTTCATCCCAGCTTACCCTTCCCCCTCCCCGTGTCCTCAAGTCCATTCTCTACGTCTGTGTCTTTATTCCTGTCCTGCCCCTAGTTTCTTCAGAACCATTCTTTTTTTTTTTTAGATTCCATATATATGTGTTAGCATATGGTATTTGTTTTTCTGACTTACTTCACTCTGTATTACAGACTCTAGGTCCATCTATCTCACTACAAATAACTCAATTTTGTTTCTTTTTATGGCTGAGTAATATTCCATTGTATATATATGCCACATCTCAAAACATTTTTAGATGGTGGAGTGAGAATAGCAGTGCCAAGCCAACGAATTTCCTGGTTTGCAATTTGAATGTCTGGTGCTAGCATCTACATCAGCGTCACAGCCACAGATATTCCTCAGTGCAGAGCATAGAGGTGTCCAGCTGCACTTTGCAGGGTTTCTTCTCCTTCTGCTGCTCCTTCTCCTTTTTTTAGACAGTCCTAATAAGGATCTGGACAGCCAGGTTTTAGTTCTCAGTGACACCAAGTTGGGAGGGGGAAAGGAAAAATGGAAATGTTAATTACTAAAACGCACAAATGTTAGGAGCCAGTTTACCAAGAGGTCAAAAAGCTCAGAGACAGTGGGCATGGCTAGAATTTGACAACCCACAAGAATACACTATATTTTTTCTATTGACACATAGAATTTCTCTCTATAATTATCCCCATTTCTATCAAAGATAATCGAAGAATATTTTGTTTGAAAAATATAGTCTCATTAAATTGGGCCTAATCATTTACATAAGTGCAGCATGAGTAGTAACATTTATCCCCAGACTGAAGAGACCTCAGAATTACTAAGAGGCAGCTGTGAAGCACCACCTGTGTACCCTAACAGGCAACCTAACTTCTCTGAACCAAAATTTCCTCAACCGTAAAGTGTGAATCCTAATACCTATTTAACAAAGGTGATGGCCAGGGTGGGGAGAGATGATGTATATGAAAATGTCTGGATTTAGTAGCCACTCTTCATTACATCTGCGTTGAAGAGAAAAGAATATCACCCATAGTCTGCTCATCTGGCTTGGTCTCATCTCCAGCAAGCTGGTTGTCTTTTCCTGTGAGCTGACAGTTCTCTAGCTAATTGTGTCAAATTCAAAGATGCTGTACACCTCGTTCTCTCCAAATTCATTTAGCTGTCAGCTCCAGCAAGCTGGCATATGATCCTACAGCATTTGTGCAGCCCTGGAAAGAGATGTTCCTGGGAGAAGCATTACAGCATGAGCCGTGTGGGCTCCACAGCCAAGGAACCGGGAACTGCGGGGTTTCATTTTCTAACATTATTGCAGTATGTTAAGATATTTGGCTGCCTGTGTCTGAGGCAGCCCTGGGTCTTTGGGCCTGCCTGACCAGGCGCCCAGATCAGAGACGGACCCCAACAAACACATGTGAGGGGTGCAGCATTCCCTATCGCCTGAAGTAACCGTAGCAACGGTTCAATCTTTTCTCCCTGCTCCACCCCGACCCGCAAAGGACACCTTTCCTCAATGACAAGAGGCTGGGCAAACAGTACCACTCCTTTAAAGGTGGTCAGAAACTCATCACTTCTTCTCCAATGTAGAGCTAAGTCAGTGCCACTAAATAGCCTCTAAGCATTTGAAAAGTTTCAAACAGAAGTTTGAAAAAAAGCTTGTTAAACAGAAACTGTGGACAGTGTTTGCCTTCATGGAAGGAAACTGTGACTGGGAAACTTTTCCTCCCCATATACCCTTTTGTAGCTTTTGAATTTGAACCATGCAAATGTACCTTATTTTAAAATAAAATGAAAACAAAAACTTTTTAAAAAACTTGTCAAAACTCAAGATTCTTTGGTGGTTTTAACTCTTCTCAGCCTCCTGTGTGTGCAGTTTTTCAGAGATTTTAAGCCTCCCTTCTCCCCTCCCCACCCGCCAGTGGTGAGACCAGTTTGGCCATATTTCACGCCCCTCTGGTCAGAGATACCAGGTTACTCCCAGAGAGGCTAAAGGCTGGAAAAGACTGGAAGGTGTGGTAGCTGCTCAAACACCCTAGAAGGCTCTTCCACAGCACCTCGGGGACTCCATTCCTCAATGCTGATACTCCCAGGCCAAGAAGTCCTCCGGGGGTTGACAACCAGTCCTGGGAGAGGAGGTGTGGAACTCCCCCCTTGCCCATCTGGAAAGAGGAGTCCCGGCATCAGCTGGTGAAGAGACTTCAGCCCCTTCATTGCCCAGGATGTTCAGATCTGCCCTCTCCAGGATCCAGGCCGGAGGGACTAGAATCCACTCAGATCTTAAGCCCGGGAACTAGGGTTGGGAGGGGGTTGGGTGGCTCCTTGGAGTTCAGGGAGAGAAAATCATTTTGTGATACTTAGTCTTTTGAAAGGAAAAAAATATTTTTAGCCAAAATCCAAGTCCATAGCCCTGTGGGAGTGAAAGAGCCATTATGGCTCAGACTTGGATTCAATGTGTACTTTGGACCCTGGGCTGGCTCACTGGGTCTCAGGATACCAGCAGGGGCCAAGTCCGTTGTCGGTCCCTTTCTTTTCAAGAGACACTAATTGCTTAGCAGCCTGCCAACTGCAGTGTCACCAGAGCTATCTGCAGGCTGAGCACTTTCCCCACCCTCCACCTGGGGGGTTGGGGGTGAACCTGCCCTCCAACCTCCTCCCAAGGCCACCCCCATCCAACCCCATCACTGGTTGCAGGCACCACCCAGGAGGCCCCTGCTGGTATCCTGAGACCCAGTGAGCCAGCTGATAGAAGGATAATTGGGAAATGTGTTCTTCAGAGGTGATCCTTTCCAATCAGGATTTAAATCTTCCTCACTTCCTCTTGAAAAGCAACCTGGTGATATTTCTGCAAATAACAGTCTCTTTGAGAAATAGTGGTAACATAAGTACTTCCAATAATGAAGATTAAAAACCCCTTATACCTTTTAAAAAATGTCTAGTGTCAAATCAGTCCACTATATCCAGGATGAAGTATTTTCAATTATGTTTTCCTTAAATAACATGTGTAACAAGCTCCTTTTGAGATAATAAAGCCTTTGTCTTTGGTGTTAAAAAAAAATTGATCTATTTTCTCCAGGCCAGGGACATCAGTTTTTAAGATGAGAATTTACACTTGCTACAGATGCTGCAAGCAGGCTTCTTGCACAAATAGATCAAGATGTTTCTATTTGTCTTCAGATCCTTGCCAAGAGTTGAGCAATAATTGAACATGGCATCAACTCTGCTTTGATCTTCATGAAGAATTTCAGTGTGGGTAGCACTCAACTGTGTGGTATTCATTCTGCTGTGTATCCAGTTATTTCAATGTACTCATTAAATACCTACTATGTGCAAGACAGTGTGCTAAGGCTGAGTGCTGGTGGAGAAGCTGCCAGGTAAAGTGCTATGAGGGAGGGTTGGGACATGGGGTGGGGGAGGGGAGGAGATTACAAAACTTCCATGGCAACGTTTGCTCATTCATTCAAAAAGCATGGCACCAAACGAGGTGCTGGTTACCTCGATTCCATTAGATCCTTTCTTGAGTTGTTAAGACACTTCTAAACTGAAAGAGGAATGAATGTGGGACTTGGCTGGAGAGGCAGTCATAAAATATGATGAGTTCTTTGCCAATTTTTATTCAATTTTCCCAATTCTGACCTTTTGTTTCTAGCCCTGCTCCCAAGGCAACAGACCAGGTTGCAAGTATTTAGCAAACAAGCTACATTAATCTGTAAACTAATTAAAACATATTGTGATGATTTCTCAGCAACATTCTTTAACCCATAACCTTCATTTTGGATACTGGAAGAGAAAACTGTGCACTCTATTGTGGCCCTCAGGAACACTTAGGGCTGGAGCAGCTAGAAGGTAATAGACTCTGCACCTGTAAGACATAGGTCCTCTCAAGATTTACCCTTGATTCCAAACCTCTGCACAGAGGACTATTGTTTCTTTAGGAACAGCAACCCAATATTTTCTTGCCTGAAGGAGAGATGAAAACCATATTCAGGCTACTGAGGAATAAAAGGAACCAAACAGGCTCAGTTGGGGAGGGTGGCACCTTGGGGCTTCCTGGATCCAACTCACCATACCCAGAGTTTGGGATAGAGAAGGGTGGGCCCTTCTATGATGCTTTGGTCTCATCTCAAGTTTCTGAATTGCCATTTTCCAGGTCCCCTTTCCCAAGTTCTTTGAGGACCCAGAAAATTAGAAAGAGGGTTTTGAAGATCATGGCTGTGCTAGGGATGAGGCTCTGCGGAACAAACACTGTCCTCCTCTCTGAACAGCCGCCCTAAGATGCTAAATAACGGATGACATGAGGACAGAGGAAGGGAATCAATGAGCTTTGTCTCCTCAGTTGGTCAAATTCTTCCAGCAAATTCCTGTGAAAGGGCTCTTGTCACAGGATACCATTAAATAAAGGACTGTTTATGCTCAGGGGGCCCCTTCATCCCTAAGGTGTTCAAGGCCTGCCCCCAAAATGACAGCAACAACAAAAATCCCCACCCAAGGATCCTGGGTTACCTCAGCTCCTAATCCGTCCAGATCTTTCTAGTTTAAGAGCAAGTTCTCATCCTGGAGCTGTGAGGCAAGGGCCTGAGGCCAGACTCTTCCCCCGCCTTCCTTCCAACCCATCTCCCAGGAAAGGATGAGGCCCATCTTGAGGCACATTTGTAAACCAGCTGCCCTGGCCTCCCGTCCTCCCTTCCCACTTCTAAGACATGATTTTAAACTATGTTTAAAGCGGACCAGGTGAGGACAATTAGGGCAAAAAATACTCAGGCCTGAGGGGCCCAGAGGGTGAGAAAGACCCTTGAGGCCCAGAGGAGAGTTGAGGGAGCCCGAGGTCCAGAGAAGGAGGAGGCCCTGAGCGAGGCAGGGGGAGGGGAGGGCGAGGACGAGGCGAGGTGTTGCGAGGGGTGGGGGGTGGGATCAGGAGGGCGGCTGGCCCAGTTAGCGTCCTGGTGGTGAGTCTGGACTGCCTCCGTCCAGGCCGCCTGCTGGTATCCTGAGACCCAGTGAGCCAGCTGAGAACCAGGAACCGCACTCTGTTCAGGGTGGAACAGCACGGAGGAAGCCAAGAGCTCTGCCTCACCAGCCTGCAAGGAACCTTCCCCATAGCTTCTGGGTACGGGTGACGAACCTTGGACCCTCATCAGAGCACAGAAGGCCGTGAAAGCCAGGTTTAGGGCCACCAGCGTGTGAGTAAGGAAACTGCAGGATCCCCAGTTGAGGGCATAGGCAGGTCATCCGTGAGACTGTGCCAAGGGCGTTTCTGGTTAACATTTTCACCACTGAGGGCAAGAAAGGTTGCTCCATCTCGCTTAAGGCCCCCCTTTGCCTTTGGAGCTTGCATTTCCCCACCTGGGGCCTAGATCCTCCCCTAGGTAAAGCACACGGCTAAAAGTGGCAGCCGTGTGGTAGAACAGGTGGCTTAAAGGCCGTCTGGCTGGCGGCACCATTCCACAGAGGCAGCCTCCCCGCAGCTCAAGCTGACTTGGCTCAGGTAGGATGCATAGAAAACCTTCTGCCCACCTTTCGATTTCTTCTCTTTGAGATCACAGTTCCTTTAGTCTGGTCCCTCCTAGAAGCATGAATTTTCCTAACTGGTGCCCTCTACTTCGGCCCACAAGTTAAAAGTTGAGCCATTAACTTTGGCCTTTTAAGTCTCTGGAAGGCGACGATCATTATTGGTCTGTTTTTGCTCCTGAAAGACATGTGCGTTTCTTTCTTTCTTTTTTTTAATTTATTTTTTATTGAAGTATAGTTGATATACAAAATTATATGTTATAGGCATACAATATAGTGATTCACAATTTTTTAAGGTTATACTCCATTTATAATTATCATAAAATATTGGCTATATTCCCCATGTTGTACAATATATCCTTGTAGCTTATTTTACACCTAATAGTTGGTACCTCTTTCTCTCCTACCCCTATATTTCCCCTCCCCCCTTCCCTCTCCCCACTGGTAACCACTGGTTTGTACTCTATATCTGTGAGTCTGCTTGCTCTTTTTTTTTTTTTTTTTTTTTGTCTGCACCATGTGGCTTGTGGGATTTTAGTGCCCCGACCAGGGATTGAATCTGGGCCCTCAGCAGTAAGAGCACAGAGTCCTAACGATGGGACCACAAGTGAATTCCCTGCTTCTTTTTTGTTATATTCGTTTGTTGTATTTTTTTAGATTTCACATATAAGTGATATCATTTGTCTTTGTATTTGTATTTGTCTAGTATTTGTCTTTCTCTGACTTATTTCATTTAGCATAATACCTTCTAGGTCCATCCATGTTGCTGTAAATGGCAAAATTTCTTTTTTGATAGCTGAGTAGTATTCCATTGTATTTATATACCACATCTTCTTTATCCATTCATCTGTTGATAGACACTTAGGTTGCTTCCATATCTTGGCAACTGTATACAATACTGCTGTGAACATTGGGGTGCATGTATCTTTTCAAATTAGTGTTTTCATTTTTCCTTGATATATACCCAGGAGTGGAATTGCAGGGTCATAAAATAGTTCTATTTTTCGTTTTTTGCAAAACCTCCATACTGTTTTCCACGGTGGCTACACCAATTTGCCAGCAGTGCACGAGTGTTCCCTTTTCTCCACATCCTCGCTGACATTTGTTATTTGTATTCTTTTTGATGATAGCCATTCTCACAGTTGTCCTGTGCGTTTCTAAACTGATGACTGCTCAGACATCAGACTTAACTTTGCAGCCCTGTGAAGGTTCAATGTATTTCCACTTGTGTATGATTTGTTCAAGGGCACAGAGCGAGTTAGAATTGGAACCCTAGTCAGAAGATTCATCTACACCTCGACTCTTTGTACTGAGACCTTTTTTCTCATCATTGTCTTGCCTTTCATTTCTTCTCTTTTTCTTTCATTGGCTGGATCCAGCACCTGTGGACCACCTGTCTATGCCCTGTAGCCGAAGACCACTAGGAACAAAGTTGGATTTACTGATTTGTTGCAGTGAAGGAGGCTGTGTACATGCATAGATGAGGAGTCATGGGGCCTCTTAGCACAAGGGACTTGTAATAGAACTTGCGCTTGTGTTAAGTGATGTGGGGGAAGTTTTAAGGAAGCAGGGGTTTGCTCTGGATTGGATGTTATCAGGAAGCAGGATCGATTCTATGCTCAGGAATTTCAGTTTTTATATAGAAGGTGAGACAAAGGCAGCAGAGCTAAAGCCATGGTTGGTGAAGGGACAGCTGTCATTTGTGTTAGCTGGGGCTGGGTGATTTCTGTGGTTTGCACAGTGGCTTCGTATTTGTCTGTGCTCAGACATGACTACAGAATAGTGTTTGTCAGCCTTGTCTGAGGTTGGTGATCTGTGAGACTGGCTCTGTTCGACAGCAGAATGTTGCAGCCTTGCTCTGAGTGCCTGATGGTAGGGACTGTTTTTCTCTTTGTCATTACAAAGGCCAACCCTTGATCCTCAAGTTCCAACCTTCTTTATATCCTAGTCTCATATCTTCATGGTGGGATAGAGGTTCTCACACTTGAAGAGGAAGAGGAGGAGGGATGGACGAGAAGGAGAGAGATTTCCTTGGGGGTGGGGGGTGAAATAGTATCTTAGCTTAGAGGATTCATATCTTTGTCACCTGAATGCATCCAGGGTTCCATTCCTCTACCTGGAAAGAATGATATTCCAAAGCCATGTTGAGGGGGCAGGGGAAGGAATTAGGGTAACATTGGTGTGCAGGTGTCCCATGAATTATTGGAGGAAGTTCCAGGTAGAGGGGCGGGGAAGGCAATAAAAAGTGGCCGTTCTTAGTACAGAAATCCTCACTTAGAAAGAGTGGATATATGTGTATGTATAACTGACTCACTTTGCTGTACAGCAGAAACTAACACAACATTGTAAATCAACTATACTCCAATTAAAAAATTAATTAAAAAAAGAAATATAATCCACTCTTCTAGGAAACATAGACAGGATGATTGTACATCCCAATTTTCTGGTACATCCCTGATTTTAAGTAATATAACTATTCGATTACCTCAGATACAGTTTGGCTACATATTACATTGCTCTATATAATTTTTTTTTTTTTAGTGGAATTAGGGGAATCCATTACATGTCAGATCCTCTGAGAAGCAGACAGGAAAATAGGATTTGAAGTGCAAGAGATCGATTGGGGGAAACACCTGTGAAGGCTCCAGAGCCGCAGTCTGAAGAGAGCCCTCTGCAGTACAGGTCTGACCCTGTGTAAAGAGAGGGGGGAAGAAGGACTGGGTAGGAAGAACCTCAGACCACAGCACAGTTCTGAGAAAATCGTGGCCAGGCCTCTGGGGAATCCCCAGGCTAAACTTTCCCCTTAGAGGGGTCACCTCTCTGGCGGGAATAGTTCCGTGCTGGTGCCCCTGCCGAACTCAGTCACTGCCCAGAGGCAGCCAGCGAAAGACTGGCCCCTGTAACCCCGGGTGGCAGCCAAGGTTGTCAGTCAGCTCCTGCTCTTGGCGGCAGGTTCTGTTAGAGCCATCTGAGCAGCACCCTCGATGGCCATATGTTTCTTCTTTCACCAATACCTTTTTTTTTTTTTTCAGTCATTGAAACAGGTCAACTCCTCCTAGAAGCAGGAGCCGAGACAGGATTAGACATGCAAGAGATTTGTTAAGGGAAATGCCTGTAAAGGATAAAAGGGGTAAGAGAGGAGGGGAAAAAAACCTATACGAGTGTGACTTAAACTGTAGAGTGCTGGCGAATAAATACGTTCATAGACATGTTTTCTTTTGTTTTAAGCCTCTGTTAAGTCATATGTCCTGAATTTTGGCTTGGGAAATACGGTTTCCTTATATGTCGTGTAAAGTAAGTGATGATATTGGAATTTAGGAAGTGCCAACAAGGTGACGGAGGTAGAGCAGAAGAAGTTTGCCTTCCGCAAGTTCACCTGCGGCCGCGTGTACCTCGACCAGCTACTGGACACGGCCTGCGCGTAGCTGACGCAGCCGTACAGCCCGGGTCAGCGGCGGCGGCCGCACTACGTCCTGCGGAGGAAGCAGCCCTCGAGTGGCTGCTGAAGCGCCTGCGCGAGGCCAAGAAGGCGGTGCCTCCCACGGAGGAGCCTGAGGTGGTGGAGACGCGCAGCGCGGCGTGATCATCCTGCCCAAAATGGTGGGCAGCCTGGAGGGCGTCTACAACGGCAAGACCTTCAGCCAGGTGAAAACCAACCCTGAGATGACTGGCCACTACCTAGGCAAGTTCTCATCACCTACAAGCCTGTAGCACGCCCTGCCGGGCACGGGGGCCACGCACTCCTCCCGCTTCGTTCCCCTCAAGTAGCGGGCTGGCCAATACAGGCACAGACTTCTCTCTACAGAAGAGAAAGAAAGAAATTGGAATTTAAAGCATCAAACAAACAAGGTCTGGCTCAACTGCTATTTTATTTTCACGGCTTCTTTCTGTGAGGGCTTTCCAGGTACCCTCTCCCTTACTGCTTCTCAGCTTCTCAACAGTGGGTGGTTTTACCCCGCAGGGGACATTTGGCGATGTCTGCAGGTATTTTGGGCTGTTACAGCTGGAGCCCGTGTTGCGGGAGAGTAGGCTCTCCTCTCATTGCAGAAAGAATTCAGAGAGGAGACAGGTCAAGAAAGCAAAGCGAGGATTTATTTAAGGGATGGTAGGCTCTCAGAGCTGAGTAGCTGCGCTGGTTTCTTAGCAAGCCCGTTATGTGGGGTGTAGAAATGAAGGGGTGGGAT